>NC_079427.1:36410649-36684029 GCF_026213295.1 Gadus chalcogrammus | reverse complement strand
CACGGAATATGAGTGTCATTCACTTGCATAGGAGCAAATTCCGTTGGCATATCACAGAAAATTTAAGTGATTCCGTGCACCACAGATTTGGAGTTAAGCGCCCATTGTCGACTCTGTGGTTGATACAGGGATCTGTGTGTGTGCCACGGAATATGAGTGTAATTAACTTGCATTGGAGCAAATTCCGTTGGCATATCACTGACAATTTAAGGGATTCCGTGAGACAGGGGAATTAAAGTTATATCCAGTCTGAACTCTTTTAAAAGGAGAATCAAGGCCTGGTTACTGGAGAGGGTACCTGAATAGATAGAGCAGGGGGCCAGGTACTGTCTTTTATTCTTATTTTAAAAAATGGTATTGTCATACACTGTCATTGTCTTGTTGTGACTTTTCTTGTCTTGTCCTGATGTTTTTTGTGAGAAGAAGCAGAGTGAGTGGCAACATGTTGCTACAGCAGTGAACTCTGTCAGTAGCACGGAGCGCACAGTCCCAGAATTAAAAAAGATGTGGTCTGACATAAAGGAACATATTTTTATGTAGCCTACAAATAAATCGTTATGGTCCCTAAAGACCAGGGGTGCCCAACCAGTCGATCGCGGTCTACCAGTAGATCGCCGACAGATCCCAAGTCGATCGCGAGGGGTGAAGAAAAATTACTTTTTTTTTTTAATAAAATAAAATTTGCGCGGGACATATACGCGCGGTAGCGCATGCGCTGTTAACAGCAGTTGAAAGCCGTCAACAGTAGTTACACACTCCTAAACGTTGGCATGGCTGAGGGGAAACGAGCTAAGACCTACCATTTTCACCCTGAGTGGGAGGAATTATTGATTATCGTTGAGAAGGTGCCGTGCGCAGACGGAATGAAACCCCCACTGAAGCCCCCCCCCTGCTTGAAGGTAAGTTTGCTGGTAGATCTCGGGAGGTTGGCTACTTGAAAAGTAGATCTTGGGTCAAAAAAGGTTGGGCACCCCTGCTAAAGACCCTCTCCCTCCGAATCCTGCCGTTTGCATGGTCCGCCAGAAGTGCCATATGGTGCAGCATTACCACGGCACTCACCTCTGTATTTATAGGGTTACGGTAATAAGACTGACCGAGAACACCTTGGATAATCAGTTTGTAATCACCCACGTAAAATGTTCTTGAACATAACCCCTTTTTAATGCCTGATTTGTCATGAAAAGCATCAAGAGTAACGGACAACGATTGTGATGAGGAGCGTGGCTTGGTTTTCCACACTTGGGATTTAATTGACATTTGATCATGTGTTTACAGTTTCACATAAAAATATTATGTTATTGACACATGTTGGACAGATGCTTTATTCCATGCAGTCGCGCCGTCAGTGGACAGTATGGAGTGACAGGATTAAAAGATTTTATTTTTTTCTATTCTAAGTAGATGTTTCTGGAGTTATAATGAGAAATAACGCAGTTGACTAGAATTATTCTAATTACATATGATACGGGTTGAAATTTAATTTATGAAGGGCGATGATAAAACATAATCGTTCTTCTCACTCTACAATTCTTCTGTCTGACTTCAGTTCACCACCACACCATCTGTGTTGCCATTTCTCCTTTTCCTCCAAACCATGCGTACGCATGGGTCAGAGTTTGCTTAGGGCTGCGCACATTCTCCCGTCAAGTTTGTTTTTTTATAGATCACAACCTTGGCGTGGAAAGTCACGTACGCCAATTTCAGCCCCATTTTGTGCGTACGCAACGGTTATAAATGAGACCCCTGGTTTACTTCCTGCGGTGCGGATTGCGTTCTCACTGCAGGTGAGACAATCGATTGCACCAGCGTCCAGTGGAGCTTTTCCCCAAACCACGTTGTAATAAAAATTCACCACATTGTGTGCTTGTGAAATCAACTCCAGGTTAGGTTAGTTTAGCTGATCTGCTCAGAGTTAGTCTAGATACGCCTCTTCGAGTCATTCTATGTTAAGATAGGAAAAGTCCAGATTAGTTTAGTTTAGCTTGCCAGAGTCGAAGTTAGTCTTGTTTAGCTGTGTTGAGTCTAGGCTAGTCTAAGTTTGTCAGGTAGTGTAAACTCCTGGTTAGTCTAGTTTAGAATCATGGTTGGTAAAGTCTACTCTAGGTTAAGATAGATAGACGCCAGTTTTTGTAAGGTTTAGCTTGGTAGACTGATGGTTAATATGAGTATAGGCTAGTATTGGTTGGTCAGGTAGAGTCAAGGGGGGTCTAGTTTAGTCTAGTTAAGCTTGATAGAGTCTAGGTTAATCTTGTTTATTCAAGCAGGAATTATGTTAGGCTAGTTAAGTTAGTCCTGTTATAATAAGTCTAGGTTAGCTGGTATATTTAGTCTAGGTTAATTTAATTTTTAAAGGTTAATATTATAGTCTAGTTTGAACTGGTTTAGTTAGTCTAGGTTATTCCTAGTCTAGTAAATAAGAAATAAGTCTAGTTTAGCCTAGGTTGGGCATGTATAGTTAGTCTACGTTAGGCTGGTATAGTTAGTCCTGGTTAATCTAGTTGACTCTAGGTTATGCTGGTCTAGTTAGTCCTGGTTAATCTTGTTGACTCTAGGTTAGAAAGGTTAGCTGGTTAGTCCTGGTTTATCTAGTTGACTCTAGGTTAGCTGGTTAGTCCTGGTTCATCTAGTTTACTCTAGGTTAGACTCTAGGTTAGCTGGTTAGTCCTGGTTCATCTAGTTGAATCTTGTAAAGCAGCTCTCACCGTCGTCTGCGACCAGGCCCACGGTGACGGGGATGGACTCCACGCTGGGTTCTCCAACTCCATAGATGTTGACTGCACGCACACGGAACTTATACTGACGCTCTGGAAGGAGGTTCTACAGACAAACACAAGATGAACCCATCAGTAGTCTGGCTCCAGACAACACACGATTCTCCAAAGGACCGGCTTCCCAGAGTTTATCTGAGAACATTGGGTTCTCCGTAGCAGAAGGTTTTCCATAAGACATGGTTCTTCAATAACACAAGGTTCTTCTCCGTCAGCACAAGGTTCTCCATAACATAAGGTTCTCCAATAATGAACTGGTTCGCCCAAACACAAGGTTCTCTGTAACACATGGTTCTCAATGAATACAAAGTTCTTCTTAACAAAAGGTGCTCCATAACACATGATTCTCCATAACACAAAGTGCTCCGCAACACATGATTCTCCATTACACAAGGTTCTTCGTAACAAAAGGTTCTCCGTAACAAATGGTTCTCAATCAAAACACAATTTGTCATAACACAAGGTTCTCCATAACACAAGGTTCTCTGTAACACAAGGTTCTCCAGTAACACAAGTTTCTCATATATCTGAGAGCTATCATCACACTCGGATGTCCTTTACTCTTTCGCAGAGCAAGGAGGTGCTGTCGTAAATTCTTTGCATCAACCACTAAGCAATGAATAATTGGCTGATTGCTGAATGAATGAATAAATCCTCCAAATCATGAATGACTGCTATATCTAGTGTCATGATGTTGCAGGAGGAGTGTGAGGCTGTGATGGCCTACCTGGACGTTGTAGGAGGTGCTGTTGCAGGAGCCCAGGGCCCTCCACTGGGACCCAAGGCTATCCCACACCTCCAGGTTGTAGCTCTGGACTGCGCTGCCTCCGTCGTAGGTGGGGCCGTACCACGACAGGGTCAGGGTGGAGCGCCGCACATCTGAGACCGCCGGCACCTTGGCAGGGGGGTCCGGTTTATCTGGGAGAACACGTCAGTTCACAGGCAGAGTAAGAGCAACTCAAGTAAAGATACATTTGAACTCACTGCATCAGTGTGTTTGTCCCCATAAAGAAATATGATGCTACTCTAATTTGTGTCGTGCCGCAAAAATAAAATAGAATTTGTGTGATTTATTTTAATTGGGAGAGGAATTTAATTGAATTTAATTGAAAAAGTTTTTATTTCAAACAAGTAAATAATAAAAACTTTTTCAATTCAATTCAATTCCTCTCCCAATTAAAATAAATCACACAAATTCTATTTTATTTTTGCGGCACGACACAAATAAGAGTAGCATCATACCAGAGGAGCAAGACTGTTAAATGGTAAATCTTACCCACTATGGTGAGGTCGGGGTTAGTAAGGTTAAAGGATTTGGCTAAGGTTTGCTAAGACCTCAGGTTAAAGGTTCAGTTTGTAGAACTCAGTTTCACCTAGCTGTGAGGTAGGCGATTAACTGAATATCTCACCCCTCCCTTTCCAAAGACTACGGTGGCCTTTACTGGCCTTTATTGTTTCAGGTGTCCTTTACTGGCCTGTGTTGTGTCAGAGGTCCTGTACTGGCCTGGTTTGTGTAATTTGGCCTGTACTACACAACAATGGTATTAAAAATAATCACAAATGGGTCGAAGCCATGGGGATAACACGCCCCCCTCCTTCCTACAACTCTTAGCTCAAAATGCTTTTTTAAAACATTCTCTCTAGAGGTTATGAATAAAGTGCTATTTTAAAAGAAATAAAAAACATACACTCAATCAAATATACTCGTATTAATTATATTCTCAATTGATGACATGTCCGTTCTGCTAGATGCCCCTAAACTCAACAATTTAATTGTTGACATTGACTATGATGAAATGTAAATGAGCCATGATTTCTGTCTCTCAGCCGATTATGCAGTGTAAATGTGTTCTGTAATTGGGCTGTTGGTTTTTTAACACAAGGATGCACGGCCCTGTTTGTTTTCTCCAGTAGTGCCCACAAAATAAGTGTTTCCAAGCCACCTCAGACGCTCAGGACTTCCAGACAGAGGCACAGTGAGAGTTATTATTGCTCAGTGGGGTGTAAACACAAAATACAAACTCGTGGATTTGTTTGTTTGGGGGCACTGTTGAAGAAATCTATCAGCCGGACACTCCTTTAGAATAGTCCTACCTACTGCCCAATATGTGACCACTGTGAGTTAAAGTCAATCTAAGGGTCATGTGTCCCCCCTTATGGTGAGCTAAACATGGCTGCCCAAACACAGCTCTGTGCTAGGAACCGGACAATATCCATGAACCCCGCCCAGTGCTCCAGTGCATTATCCATCACAAGCTGATCCTCTTAAAACATGGACACAATGGAGGACAGGGTAAATGGTGAAGGTCAGGGTTAGATTAAGGCAGGGGTCGGAAACTGGCGGCCCACAGGCCATGACTGGCCCGCCAGACATATTATCTGGCCGGCCAGATTATTCAGAAGCAGTGGCGCAAAAAGTGGTTATGCACTATATGTGGTGCATAGGGGCGCCGCACCACGCCTTCCATCGCTTTGGGGGCGGCAAAGCGATGGAAGTAAAGAAATTTGAGTCTGCCTTTTCTGTATTTAACAGCGTTTGTGTACATGATATGATGATCGATAACAGAGGAACGTCACTGATAAGGCGCCCCCCCGCTCCTTCGCCTCCCTCCCCCCCTCCTCCCACACGGCGCTCCAGTGGCGTCCCTCGACCACGCCCTGGAGGCGAGCGCCAGAGTGTCTTCATTTGAACCGTTGTCATCTGATGACACGTACCTCAATATGGAGAGGCAGAGAAGAAAGCCCTCAGGGTCACAACATAGAAAAATAAAGATTGGGAAGGAGAAAGGGTGCGCAGGGATGAAAGAAAGCTTTTCAAAGTGGTTGAAAGACAGTCGTTTTTATGAAAAGTAGGCAGTTGCGCCCCTGTTCAGAAGTTACAGTAGGCCTATCCGATTTCTTTTCTTTTTTTAATTTTGAATGTCGAATATTGATATCTGTTAGCTTAAATGTACAGGGCCGGATACAATCAACTTTGTTTTTTATTTTATTTATATGTATCAAATCTTGCTACCACTCCCGCGAGGTTAGAGACACATTTGTCACGGTCACGCGTAAGCAGCGAGGGGCTGAGCGGGAGTTCTTGGAAACTATGCAATATTAAATGAAGCGGAACCCCCCTCTATGGCCTATACAACAACCATGGCGACCCGACATGACGTATTTTTGATATTGCACGTAGAGAAAGGCAGGAGCTGTTGTCAAAAGTCCACAAAAGATTTAAGACGCCAAGCTCTGAGACTTTGCTGTTTAATGCAAGCAGAGTCTCTGATGAGGCTACTTCGCCTACAGCTCTTCTAACGGTGAGTAGGCTAGGAACGGAGGTTTGTGTGAGTCAGTAAGCACCCGCCATGGTGCGTGTTAATGTGCAAGTGCGTGTGTGTGTGTGCGCACAGTCAATCACCATCCGCCGTGGTGTGTGTGTGTGTGTGTGTGTGTGTGTGTGTGTGTGTGTGTGTGTGTGTGTGTGTGTGTGTGTGTGTGTGTGTGTGTGTGTGTGTGTGTGTGTGTTTGTGTGTGTGAGAGTGCGTGTCTGTGTGTGTGTGTGCGGTCAGTCAGCACCCGCCGTGGTGTGGTTGTGTGTTGTGTTCTAAGAGTGGTTGGCTGCTTTTTTAGGTGCACACTACTGGCCTCTCTCCAGCATAGATAGGAAAGGAGGAGCGGCTTTACGCATGGCCTTTGCATACAATGAGGCCCTTTCTACGGACACTTTTACCTGGCAGAACCAGGCTGACAACTGCGCAACTTTTTCACTTTATCTTCACATTTAGGGTTAGGACTAAGAGTTACTGGGGGACGAGATCAGCAAATCAAGTCATTCAAATACCAACGGGAGGTCCCCCGCTCGGCTACATTATGAATGAACTTATTTTTTCTTTTCATTTTTTATTCAATAATCACAATCGCGTTTGCAGTTTATAATGTGATCAGGCATGACATTCACGTGATTAGGGCATACACTCGTTTATATGTAGGCCTACGTCTTTCTAGAGTAATCTAGTGTGTGGTAGGCTAGGCATATGACTAAGCCAGCTGACGGGCCTGCGTCGCAGTTCCAGATGCATTTTCATTAATCAATTCCTCGGACTAACCTTCGATAATGTTCTGGCCCGCCACCTACTGGCTGGATTATTTATTTTTTCGAGGCCAAATTTACTTGCTGACCCCTGGATTAAAGGGACACTGTGTAAAAATTACTCCCATCTAGTGGTACAATTGTATATTGCATTCAAACTAATAGTGGTCGCTTGTTCAAAAACTACGGTGAGCAGTATGTGCCAAGAAGCTGTGTCATGACATCCAATACTACCTCATCGAGTCATTCGAGTGATGATGAGGTTTGTTATTTCAAACAAATTTTAAACTGCATTGAATCATTAGTGTAAGCTAATGATGTATGAGTAATTACTCCTCGAGCAAGATAGTGAATTATTTCAGTCCTCATTCACGCTGGCTCAGAGTGAAAATGCGTTTGCATTTTCTGTACCACGTAGTGCTTTTGTCCCTCTCGGCCGTTCATAGACCGGAAGAACATGGAAGCTCCATGAAGCCTACCCGTCCTATGTAACTACATATTAATTATTCTTCGCTCGGAGGATAAGTGAGATTTTTGGCAGAGATAATTTTACACCAATGAGGACTTATTTATGAATGAATACGTTGATTTGAGGTAATAAATGACTTAAAATATTACACAGTGTCCCTTTAAGGTAAAGGTCTTACAAACTATGGTTAAGTAGAGGGCAGGGTTAATGGTGAAGGTCAGGGTTAGATTAAGGTAAAGGTTTTACACACTATGATTAAGTGGAGAGCAGGGTTAATGGTGAAGGTCAGGGTTAGATTGAGGTAAAGGTCTTACACACTATGGTTAAGTGAAGGGCAGGAAATGGTTATTGTGAGTGATATATTAAGGTAATGGATTTACCCACCATGGTAAGGTTGAGGGAGGGGCTAATGGTTACGGTGACGTTTAGTTAAGGTAAGGGTCAGTTCTTACCAACGATGGTGAGGTTAAGGGCAGGGTTAATGCTTAAGGTAAGAGCTAGATTAAGTTTAAGATCTTACCCACCATGGTAAAGTTGAGGGCAGGGTTAATGGTTAAGGTGAGGATGAGATAAGGTAAGGGTCAGGTCTTACCCACAATGTCGAGATTAAGGTGAGGGTTAATGGTTAAGATTAGGGATGGGCATTCGATTAAATTGTCTTAGTCGATCGTCTGGAGAATTAACGATCAATTAGTCGATTAATCGTTAATATTTTACATTAAAATTAAAAAATATATTTATATTCAAAATTAAATGAAAATACAAATGCAGCGTGTTTTCCTCATTGGGATCTTTATTATTAGATGAACAACTCAGTTAAACCAAATCCGTTCAATAGTTATGCGCTACTCTGCTCTAAGCAACGGAGCATGCAGCTCGAAGCCGGTGCTCATAAACATAACTTAACCAACCAGTCTACGGATTTTTGTTCAGAAAGATGAGCATGTTGACATGCTCTGGGGTCAGACGCGACCGCAGCCTGGTGACAGTAAGTCCAGCCGCCGAAAACACCCGCTCTGAGGGGACCGACGTTGCCGTGATGCACAAATACCTCTGTGCTAACTTGGCAAGGCGGGGGAACAACTTTCCACAATCCAGGGGCTCAGAAAGTTCCTTATTTCTGCTTCGATGCTAACCCTGCCTTGAGTGGTAGGCCTATAGTGCTCCCCAAGAAGTCATTTTTTAAATCATAATGGTCCCACACCAGACTTCGCCGTGGCCTCGTCCGCTTCATGATTACATCGCCGTGTTCCAATATCCATACTATCCGTACTTACTAGTCTAAGTTTGAGTTAGTAGGGCGTTCCGATTCAGATCGGGCGAAAATAAGTGTACTGAAAACGGTCAAATCGCGAAGTGTGTGGCGACGTACACTTTTTCGTACTCAACGGCAGCCATCTTAGCTATGTAGCGGAAGAGGGCGGAGTCAGGCTGAGCCAAAGTCGGCGCATTTTCCACATAGCCTGCATTAATCAGTCCCTCCAGAAAAACGCGATTATGCGATCGCATAATTCAACGCATAATCAGGTCCGGGGTCCGCATTTTTTCAAATATGCCGCACTTTCACCGCATAAACTGCCAATTTCCGCGAAAAAAGCAGCCATTTCCCCCTGTTGCCATGGGAACGTTATGAAGTGACGTAATTACGCGACGTGAACGTCATCGCAAACCCCGCGACGAAGGCAAGATGAAGCGGTCTCATTTACCAACAAAGATAAGTGCAAAAGACCGTGCAAAGCAGTTTCCCTGATTGTTACACGACAGTGGGGGCAAATTATTTTGCACTCCGTGCAACTGCGTGTTGGACCACAGGCGGAAGTCGACGCTGGAAAAACACTTTGCCGCAGCCAAACATGCAAGGATGGTTAAGGAGATGGACGTTGAGGGAGAGGGGATGGAGGATGAGGATGAGGAATGATTGGCTAGTGTTAGAGGCTGCAGTTAGTTTTTATTTTCACAGTGGACTGTTGTAGTTTCATTCAATGAGTTGATTCAACTTTACAGTTGTAAGATTGCACTTTTTTGTTACTCTTTTGAAAAGCTTCCTTTGAACATTTATTTATTTATATTTTATTTATTCATTTTTACAGACGTTTTAGCAGATTATTTTTGTAAAGCTACAGAAGTTGTACTCAATGTTTTGTAAGTTTGAGCCATGTTTTAAAGGCACCCAGTGCAACTTTATGTAAACATTCAATGAAAAATAAACATTCAATTTCTAGTCTTTTTTACACGTAGTAAGTTTCAATAACTCCATACCATTACATATCGACATTCAAGGAGCAAAGATGAGACGTCGCTGTGTGGTGAGAACTGATAGAAAATCGTAAACAACAACAATCGCCGGTGGGGAGAAGCCATTTTTCCATTGACTGGAAGCCTGCTTTATTTATTGTAGGTTACAAAAAATAAAGAAAATGGCGGCATTGTTGTTGTTATCGATTTTCTATCAGTTCTCACCACACAACGACGTCTCATCTTTGCTGCTTGAATGTCGATATGTAATGGTATGGAGTTATTGAAACTTACTACGTGTAAAAAAGACTAGAAATTGAATGTTTATTTTTAAGCCTCGAAAGTTGCACTGGGTGCCTTTAAGGTCTCAAATAAAACAAGACTAGAACTTATATATTCCAATTTACAATTAGGGCATTTAGCAGATGCTTTTATCCAAAGCGACTTACATCGTTTAATACACACATTGACACACAGACGACAGAGTCAACCATGCAAGGCGACAGCCAGCTCGTCAGGTCAAATTGTAAATTGTAAATATTCAGAGCACTTTCTGTGATGTAGTATGCTTGTTTTTCATAGAAAGTAATAAGAAATGACTCTTTACATTAAGGTAATAGCCTAGTGAGAACAGGGTGTTGGGGGAATCACTTTTTCCCCCTCTTTTTCAAACCCCAATTTTCGCACGTTCCCGCATTTTTTGCAAGTTCCCGCATTTTTTCGCGAGTTCACATAATTTCGTCGCATAAAATTGCATAAATATGCCGCATATTTCATCGCATTTTTTAAGAAAACGTGCCGCATAATCAAGGATTTTTGGCCGCATAAATCACAAAAAAACGCCGCATTTTCTGGAGGGACTGATTAATAGTCATTTTGTAGTTTTTATAGCTTTTTATAGCTGCTAGGCGTAAAGAGTTCACTGTTCAAAGCGGGATGTTTATTGCGGGGGAGGAGCCGCATATTTAAATATTGCCCACGTTGTGGTTAAATGTTTAATTGCACACTGCATTAGTTTAATCGATGAAAATTTTACGTAATCGACAAAATCCTTAACGATCAATTAGTCGATCGTCGATTAATCATGCCCATCCCTAGTTAAGATAAGGGTCAGGCTTTACCTTTGATTGGGAGGTTTAGGGCAGGGTTAATGGTTAAGTTGAGGGTTAATGGTTAAGGGTCAGGTCTTACCCACAATGGTGAAGTTATGGTGAGGGTTAATGGTTAAGGGTCAGGTCTTACCCACGATGGTGAGGTTAAGGTGAGGGTTAATGGTTAGGGGTCAGGTCTTACTCAATATGGGGAGGTTAAGGTGAGGGTTAGTTAAGGTAAGGGTCAGGTCTTACCCACGATGGTGAGGTTGAGGGCAGCCTGGCGCAGGCCGTAGCTGTTCTTCAGCTCGATGGTGTAGCAGCCGCAGTGCTCCTGTTGGCCCGAGGCGATGATCAGCTGACTGCTGCTGTCGCTGCTCTCTATGCTCACCCCCCCGGCACCCTGCTGGATCTGAGGAACAGGATCAATCAATAGTTGGAGATGATTTATGGATCCATATTATTTATAGATTCATATTAGTTATTGATTCATATTAGATATTGATTAATCATTACTTTGTTTTAGTGTTATTGATAATTTGGTTATTGATAAGTTATTGATCATTTGGTTATTGATGAGAATTTATCATTTGGTTATTGATGAGTATAGAGCAGTGGTTTTCAAACTGTGGGGCGCGCCCCCCCTGGGGGGCGCCAGAGTTCTTCAGGGGGGGCGCGACGTGTGAAAAAAATAAACCCGAAGAAAAACCTGAAAGTCGATGATTCAAATCATCAATCGTACTTCAACTGTAGAAGTAACCTAACTAAATCGATTTTCAACCGTTTATCTTCGTGCAAACCATTTAACAAATCTACACACTTGTATCTTCAATAATATCTAAACAGAATTTCGATATCATTTAAAATGTCTTCAGAATCACATTTTTAGTTTCGTACCGCTTCGTTTTCAGCTGTTTTCATTGAAGACGTCAGCCCATTCTGATACACCTAATCTAGACATCGTAACTCATTCATTTTTCAACCGTTTACCATCGTTCAAACCATTAAACAAATCTACACACTTGTATCTTCAATACTATCGAAACGGAATTTTGATAGCATTTATACTTTTTTCAGAATCACAGTTTTAGTTTCAAACCGGCATCGTTTTCAGTTGCTTATAATAATTTAGGTCACCATAACAACGCCGGTAAACAAACCCCGCCGAATAGTCGAATCTCTGGACTGAAAAAGCAGATCTGATTCGACTCTGAAAATTCAGAGTCGGGGACCCTGAATGAATCTGTGCAAACTGGCAGTTTACACAGATTAAGATGTTCAAATGTATTTATAAAAGGTTAAATTGTGTTAAGAAATGTGTTTAAAAACGCACAAAGATGTTTTAATGTTTCAGAAATATGTTTAAAATGTTTAAAAAATATGTTTCAAATGTTTAAAAAATATGTTTCAAATGTTTTAAAATTATGATCAGAGATGTTTAAAATGTGTAAAATAATTAAGATAGCTTTCAAAACACAGGTCTTTAGAAAAAAAAGCTGAATTTTTTTCTCTGAGGGGGGGCTCACTCTCTCACACTTTGAAAACCCCTGGTATAGAGCATTAGGTTATTGATAAGTTATTGGGCATTTGGTTGTTGATAAGTTATTGATCATTTGGTTATTGATGAGTATTGATCATTTGGTTATTGATGAGTATAGATAATTTGGTTATTGATAAGTTATTGATCATTTGGTTATTGATGAGTATTGATCAGTGTCCTACCGGCTTCCTGAACTTGAGCCAGGTGCAGCTGAAGGGCGGAGCTCCGGAGAAGCGGCAGCTGATCTCCACCTTCTCCCCGGCTAGGATCTTCATGTCCTCTGGGAACTGGAGGATCTGAGGAGGAAGGGCTGAACACACACACACACACACACACACACACACACACACACACACACACACACACACACACACACACACACACACACACACACACACACACACACACACACAGTAACCACATACACACACACACACACACACACACACACACACACACACACACACACACACACACACACACACACACACACACACACACATACAGAGAAATAAAACAGAAACACAGAAACACACACACACACACACACACGCATTAACAACATACACAGAAACAACCCAGAAACACACACACACAAATATGCAGACACTCACACACACAAATCCATACACACACACTACTGGTGGATTTAATGATTAGTTTCCGTGACCCAGTTCGCGTGATTCAGTTCGCCACGAGGAGTCGTTTGCGAATCGTTCGTTTGTTCGTTCGTTCAGTCGAATTTGCGGTAGCACTAACTCCACTGAGTCTGACTGAATCAGCTGAGAACCGTGCAATGGGGTCCATTCCATGATGCGATTTACCGCTACCGGAAACCAGGCTGAACGAACATACGATTCGTGAACGACTCCTCCCAGTTCAGTCGAGTTTCCCGTGAATCGATTCACCGGATCTCGACTGAACGTGGAGGAGTCGTTCACGATTCAGCCTAGTTTCCGGTAACGGTGAATCGCATCATGGAATGCACGCCATTGCACGGTTCTCAGCTGAGTCAGTCAGACTCAGTGGAGTTAGTGCTACCGGAAACTCGTTTGTTCGTTCAGTCGAGTTTCCGGTGAATCGAATGGTGAACAAGACGACCGAACGAACGAGAGAGACGAACCGGTTCGGTTCGTGCGTTCTAAAGACTCGTTCATTCGAACCGGTTCGCGAACGAACGAGCCAACACTAACACACACACACACACACACACACACACACACACACACACACACACACACACACACACACACACACACACACACACACACACACACACACACACACAGAAAAACAAACTCACACACAGTAAAAACACACACTCACACACTCACACAGACACACACACACACACACATACACAAAAATCCGGCATGCACAAGTTTGCATTTTGCATGGAGGGCATTTAGCAGACCTTCAAAAGCAACTTACAACCATTCACACACAGGCTCACACTCTTGTCACAGCTTGTTGGGGTAGGTTGAGGTGTCTTCCTCAGACACTCTTGCTCAGATACTCTTACCACACTAGGGTTGGTGAGTATGTAAGTATTATTTTATGTGTGTCTGTGTGCCTCTCCCTGACACCTACATGTTGTAGCAATGCAGTTTGGTAACGCAGTGCCAAAGCTCCTATATCTGGAGTCCCCAGCCCTGACCAGGTCACCGTGCTGCTAAGTACAGTTGCTCCAGACCCTTGACCCCAACACCCCCTCCTCACGGCGGTACAGACACACAGACCGTACCTTGTTTAGGAGGGGTCTTCGTTGTTGGTTTCTTAATCCGGGCTTCACCTGCAGAGAGATACAACAGTCTGATTAAACCTGCTGGACTGGTCATCTGACATGAATCATGTGTCTTATCCCAATAGTGGCAGTAGTAGTGGTCGTTGTAGTGGTATTAGTAGTGGAAGTAGTAATGGTAGTGGTCATAGTAGTGGTAGTAGTAGCAGTAGTACTATTAGTGGCAGAAGTAGTTGTAGTGGTAGTAGTAGTTGCGGTAGTAGTAGTAGTAGTAGTGGTGGTGGTAGTAGTGGCAGTGGTAGTAGTAGTAGTGGTAGTAGTAGTGGTAGTATTGATCTCTGTATTCTGTGTCTTTAAGAGCGGTGACATATCTGGAGCCATATACTGAAGTATAGCAACCAAGGAGGAGGAGAGGGAGAGGAGAGGATGGGGGAGGAAGAGGAGGAGGCGTGGGGGGAGGAAGAGGAGAAGGGCATGGGGGAGGAAGAGGAGGAGGGGGAGTGGAGGGAGCGGGGGATTAGGAGGAGGTGATGGGGGAGGAAGAGGAGGAGGGGATTGGGGAGGGAGAGGAGGAGGAGTGGAGGGAGGAGAAGGGAGCAGGGAGGGAGAGAGAGGGACGTAGGAGTACATACTATTTGGTTGAGTGTCTGTGGTTTTCATGTCCTCATATGGACATTCTAAAAATACTCCCTGAAGGAATCCAGGATATAACTCCTCCAGTATTTATTTTCCATCTCAGAGCCATGCGACCCTGCCGGCTGAATAAGTAACCCTCACTCTCTACACTATCCCACAACTCTTTATACTACTCTAGCACTTTTCAGAACTATCTATCACCATATCTATTACTCTCTATCACTTTCTGTCACCCTCCATCACTCTCTATCACCATCTATTACACTCTATCTCTCTCAACCAATCAGTTCCCTCACTCTCTCCAGGGGCCACCTGAGTCTTTAGTCCTTAAGTCATGGGGCAGTTATCAACAATGCACAATTTTAGCTCACTAAGCTAGATTTAGGCAACATGAAGCATGCTAGGCTACATGTAGCATGCTATGCTAACTGTAACTCTATGCTAGGCCTGTGACCCCAGCCTGTTAAAGATAGAGAGAGTGAGCTACAACAAAACACCACGACATCACAACACAATAACACAATAACAACACAACGATAAGTAGCAATGTAGCTCACTAGGCGATATGTAGAATGTTAGGCTACATGTCGTATGCTAGGATAAATGCTAAATGCTTGGATCAATGTAGCAGGCTAGGCTAGATGTAACATGATAGGCTTAACACCAATGACATCCGGAACTTCCGACCGATATCTCTTATTTCATTCCTTTCCAAAACTGTCCTCCTATCGCTAACAAAACAATCTGCTTGACCCTCATCAGTCAGGCTTCAAGACTGCACATTCCACTGAGATGCACCTATAAGGTCACATGGAATGGTTCCTTGTCCAAACCCTTCACTCTTGACACTGGTGTCCCTCAAGGCTCTGTACTGGGACCCCTTCTGTTCTCCCTATATACCATATCCTTGTGCTGTCAACACATCATATGGTTTGGATTCCTCAGAGATTCCTGTTTTCCCCCTCCTCTGACAACACCCTGATCTCAGAATGTCCTACGGACATCAGCATTTAGATGACCCATCACCTGAAGCTTAAACTCAACAAGACTGAGCTCTTCCTTGTGCAAGGGAAAGATTGCCCTCACATAGACCTACTGCTCACTGTCGAGGACATTGTGGTATCTCAATCACAAAACGCGTGAAACCTTGGTGCAATACTGGACATTTACTCCCACTCATCTCATAAAATCATCACGTTATGCTACACGACGAACATTCCCGTGGTGGCCCGATCCTGCAGATTTGCTCTCTACAACATCCGCTGGTTTCCCCTCCTCACAAGCGAAGCTGCTCAGCTCCTGGTCCAAACGCTCGTCGTCTCCCGCCTAAACTATGCAATTCGCTCCTGGCTGGACTCCCTGCCTCCGTGATCAAAGCATTGCAGCGTATCCAGAACGCTGCAGCACACCTGGTATTCAAACCTACCTAAATTCTCCCATTTGACCCCCTGGCACTTGAAAATAGCATCATGTAGCATCTTAACATTGCTATTTTTGTTGTATATGGGGAACGGGTTAGCCTAGCGATTGTTAGTGCTTGGCACTTGGCTCTATGAACATCCTTACTGTACCGAAAGAGATATATTATTGTTTCTCTTTCATCTGACAAATGTACCTTTTGTTAGTCGCTTTGGATAAAAGCATCTACAAAATTTCCCTTAAAT
This sequence comes from Gadus chalcogrammus, assembly GCF_026213295.1. Taxonomy (NCBI): domain Eukaryota; kingdom Metazoa; phylum Chordata; class Actinopteri; order Gadiformes; family Gadidae; genus Gadus; species Gadus chalcogrammus. The sequence goes on along the minus strand of NC_079427.1, from coordinate 36,667,810 downwards.
GTAAATGTAGGCTAGATGTAGCATGCTAGGCTACATGTAGCATGCTGGGCCTGTGGCACCAGTCTGGGGAAGATGTGCGAAGGAGAGAGTGCATATGAGGGAGTCCTCCACACCATGTATGGTCATGGAGCAGCGCACGCACCCTAACATTTAAAGAGAGAGAGAGAGAGAGAGAGAGAGAGAGAGAGAGAGAGAGAGAGAGAGAGAAACACACACACACACACCACACACATACGCATACACATAAACCTCACGGATACAGAGAGACAAAGACAGAGGGATAGGTAGAGAGGAGAATAAAGAGAGGAAGATGGACAGAGAGAAAGGAAGGATGAAGAGAGAGGAGGAGGGGGAGGAGAGAGAAATAAAGGAGGGCAAAGAGAGGAATACCTTTCATGGGGTTGATAGGAACAGACAAGAGGACCCGAGTAGATCAGGGTTAATTGAACGCACTAAAATGACACATCACTCACTGTCTCTGTATTTGTACTATCTAACCTCTACCCGCTCCTCAATAACCTGTCTCTGTATTGACTGTCTAACCACTACCGGCTCCTAAATTACCTGTCTCTGTTTTGACTGTCTAACCCCTACCTGCTCATGAATGACCTGTCGCTATACTGTCTAACCCCTACCTGCTCCTTAATGACCTGCCTCTGTATCCACTGTCTAACCCCTACCTGCTCCTTAGTTGCACCGCAGAGCAACCATGATTTTGATTAATGGAAAATGAATATATGATAAAAATAAGTAAGTACAAATATTTGCTCTACCACTAGCACTGCTTTTTGGTAATTTTGGTAGTATAAAAGCTAGGAATACATCGTGTTGAATGAATACATAACTGGAATACGAGACTGAAATTCACAGCTTATAAAAAGTAACGTTATTACACGGTGACTGCAGTCAGCAACGAAGGAACGTAACATGTCGATGACGCTATACACTACATAAAAGACTAACATACACACACACATACGCACACACACACACACAAACACAGAACATTTGACACAACTTGTATTAACAATATAAACAATATAATAATGACAAAGGTTATAAGATGCAAGATACGCGCTAAACTATGACTTTGACCACTCTAGTATCAGTGCTAGCATTGTCAGCAGAGACCTACCTACGTCCTACTCATATTCCTACGGAAATATTAGCTTTACTATGCTAATCTTAACGTCACTGTGGTAATGGGGAGCGTGTCTATGTTCCCCGGGTCCGATGTTCCCCGGATCCTATGTTCCCCGGGTCCTATGTTCCCCGGGTCCTATGTTCCCCTCTTTGTATGAGACTGGCGAACATTTTTTAAAAAGGGTCCTATGTTCCCCGCTTTTCCCAAAAGGGGTCCTATGTTCCCCGATATCATTACTGCCAAATTCCGGCCAAGATAACTACCATTGCATGTCTTTACCTTTTGTGGAAGAGGGAGGCGCACAGAGTTTTTGGCCGTGATATTATTATACAATTATATTATATTATATACTATCATATAAAGAGCTACGTGAGTCGCAAACGGCAACAATCACTTTCTCCTCAATGCTGCAGTTCACCCCGGAGTTGGCCGGTTGAAAGCTGATTGGCTGTTACGTTACACATGTCACTCAGTGGCCACGCTGTTGAACGCCGATTGGCTGTCATCACACAAATGTCGCGTCAGAGTTTAAATATTTTTAAAGATTGATAGATTGTGGGGAACATAGGACCCTTTTCCCAGAAAAGGGTCCTATGTTCCCCGCTTTTCCGATAAAGGGTATTTTGCTCCCCGGTATGTAAGGCTACAGGGGAACATAGGACCCATTTTGGGAAAAACGGGGAACATAGAACCCGGGGAACATAGGACCCGGGGAACATAGGACCCGGGGAACATAGGGATGACCCCGTGGTAATGTTAGCATCACTGTGGCAATTTTAGAAACACCATGGTAGCGTTAACATCACCGTGGTAATGTTCGAATCATCATGGTTATGTTAGCATTACTGTGGGTAATGCTCGAATCACCATGGTTATGTCAGCATCAGCGTGGTTATGTTAGCATCACCGTGGTAATATTCGAATCACCATGGTTATGTAAGCATCGCTGTTGTAATGTTTGAATCACAATGGTTATGTCAGCATCACCGTGGTTATGTTAGCATCACCGTGGTAATGTTAGAATCACTATGGTTATGTCAGCATCACAGTGGTAATGTTAGCATCGTTGTGGTAGAATTAGCATCAAATTGCAAACATTGGCACTGTTTCTTTGAGTTACACAGCTTGTTATAGAACTTTCAAGCAGCCGGAATCAATGCTACTTCTATGGCCGATTCTGGTGTGTCCCATGTATACACATATATGTGTGAGTGAGTGAGTGTGCGTGTGCATGTGTGTGTGGTAGCGCAGCAGTGGGCAGCGGCTCCAAGCTGCAGCTCCTTATTGGGACAAAAGGAGAGCGAGGCTGCATAGTTTGGAAACTCACTCTCAGACGCTGGGCCTGAGTTCTTCTTCCTGTCAGCTAGAGTACTGTCCTCTGGGTCTAGAGAAGAGGACAGAGGAGGAGAGAGGAGGAGGAGGAGAGAAGAGCAGAGGAGAGAGAAAAGTAGAGAGGGGAGGAGAGGACAGGTGAGGAGAGGAGGGGAGAGAGGAGGTGAGGAGAGGAAAAGAGGAGGGAGGAGGAAAAGAGGAGGGAGGAGAGAAGAGAGGACAAAAACGAGGGGGGGAGAGGAGGAGAGGAGATGCGAGGAGGAGAGGAGAGTAGGGGAATGGAGGGGAGAGGAGGAGAGGATTGGTGGGAGAGGAGGAGAGAGGAAATGAGAGGAGAGGAGAGAGGAAAGGGGAGAGGAGAGTAGGAGAGGAGAGGGGATGTGAGGAGAGGACAGGAGAGAGGAGGATAGAGGAGAGGAGGGGTGGGGGAGAGGAGTGAGGAGAAAAGAGGAGGAGAGGAGAGGGTAGGAGAGGTCAGGAGAGAGGACAGGAGAGAGGAGAGGAGGAGGGGAGAGAAGAGAGGAGGAGAGGGGAGTAAAGGGGAGGAGAGGAGTGAGAATAGGAGAGGAGGACAGAAGAGAGGAGGAGAGGAGTAAAGGAGAAAATATTATTTTGTGATATTTGTATCACTCCTATCTTCCTCGGTGGTATGAAGGAGGGGTGTTCTTTACCAGATACATAATGTTGTACAAAATGAGGGTTTTTTTGAGATTGAGTCCTGTCATGAACAAATTTATAGAGTTAATGGCCAGAAACGTTTGCCACCAAACATATATTCCTGTACTGGGGGCCCCAGGTCCCCAGTGGTCAGTGGGGGGTACTATATTTGTTTTTAAATGTGTAGTTATAAAACCATGGGAATGGTATAGTTGTGTCAGGCTCACGTGGTACTCACCATCCACTAGGACCATGCAGGAGGTCTCGGTCTTCCCTAAGCTGGTCTCCACGCGGCATTTATACTGTCCCTCATCCTCTGGGAGGGCCTTTTCTATGGTCAGGGAGCACAGCCCTCCTGCAACACAGTACATGTCATACATCTCATATCAATACTTCCTATCAGTGTGAAACGCCCTGTTATAGAAGGTATTAAAGAAGGTATATTCTACATATACACCACCTGCTACATATCATATACTTTATTATTTAAGATCTTCGTCAAGGTATATTATATGTAGCAGGTGGTATAAACATATATATATATATATATATATATATAAATATATATCCCTTGCAGCAAATAGTAGTCATCAATCTACTTTCTATACCATCACATGGCATCACAATATGTACACCAGCAACAACCCAAGGCAACAAGCCAACACCATGACCAGGTGTAATAGACTCAAAGTTGCTGAGCCCTCACATGGAGCCAACATGGAGGCCTTTGGCAGTTGTCATGTCTGACCATGACTCCGTCAGATGGTAATGAAGAGTTGATTGGTCTGTCTGTCCTCAACACAAAGACTAGTATCTAGAATGCTAGCATTAGCATCTAGAATCTACTGGACTTCAACTTAGCTATCCGTGCGTTTGTGTGTGTGTTTGTGTTTACGCACATCTACACCTAGACAAACACACACACACAAACACATATCCTTGTATATAGCTCTGTATATCGATGAAATCATTAGACATCAGTCTTTGTATTTAGGTAGGCACATATGTATGTTTACATGACTGTGTGTATGTGTGTGTATGACTGCTGTGTGTGTGTGTGTGTGTCACCTTCGCTAGCCAGGACGATGAACTTGGATGGTTTGATGACCTTCCCGTCCAGTGTCCAGGTGACCTTGACATCACGGAGGTCAGCGGTCAGCAGGCAACACTGCAGCCTGAGCTTCTGACCGTCCAACACGTTGATATTACTCAGCTTCTGTTTGAAGTCAGGTGCTCCTGCTCCTCCTCCTCCTCCTCTTCCTGCGTCCACACAGTTCTTGGCCTCCTTCTCTCCGTTCTTGGGGGTGTTCTCCACCTCCTTCTTGGGGGTGTTCTCCACCTCCTTCTTGGGGGTAGTCTTCTTACCCAGGATGGACCTGAAGTCCACCTGCTGGGGGCCTTTCTTCTCCTCCTCTGGCCGGGGCTTGACCCCTGACCCCTTCAGGTTGGCTCTGAAGGCCATGGGTGGTGGGGGGAGGGGGGCGGGGGTCTTGAGGCTGGGGGGCTCGTTGGGGGCGGGGGTCTTTTGTCCGGGGGGCCCGTGGGGGGCGGGGAGCTTGCGGAAGTCCACCTGTCGCGCCTCGACTAGACGCTGCTGCTCATCGACGTGCTCCTGCGGCTCTGCGCTGCGCCTAAGGAGGCCCCTTCGATCTGCTGCTCCTGGACCTGTCCCTCCTGCTCCTGCTGCTCCTGCTGATGCTGGGCCTGCTCCTGGACCTGCTCCTCTCTGCCCCAGAGAGACCTGCTCCTGGCCTGGTGTCTCCTGGTCCAGGCTCTTCCGTCCCAGCTGTAGAGGAGTGTTGCTGCTCTGGTCGCTGCCTCTCTCCCCTGTTCCTCTCTCTCTTCTGGCTCCGCCCCCCCCCCCTCTGGGCCCGCAGGACCAGGCCTGGACCAATCACAACGCAGGGAGATGGGAAAGTAAAAAGGACAGGCTGCATGGACGCGTTACATCACAGATGACTCTAATGCCCCAATATGGGCATGAACCCAGAACAGCCTGGAACGCAGTCAAACTCCCTCTCTCTCACAAACCCACACACACACACACACACACACACACACACACACACACACACACACACAGACCCTTATATGCACACAAACATGTGCATTAGAAAAAGAAACTGACACATGAGAGAGATGGGGATGGTCCTGTTATCTCTGAACTTCTAAAGGTTTATTTTAAACTTTTAGATGAAGAATGATTTTTACACACACAAACACAGTATATATGTGACATGGAGGTCGATCTGTTGGGATAATAGATATAGACGGGAGCAATGGAGAGAGAGGCAGAGAGAACGTAGTGCTAGAGCACCAGCGGTTGAACGATACAAGACAGTAGGAAGAAGAGAGAAGGCTGCTCTCACCTGCCCTCCTCCTACTCCTCTCCAGGGGTCTCATTTATAAAACTGTGCGTGGCATCGTTACTAAAAGTGTACGTACGCCCAAAAGCCAAGTTTTGCGTGCGCCAAAAAATATTCAGATTTATAAAACCCTTTGTACGGACACCGTACGCAATCTTTGCTTTATAAATCACAGAGTGCATACAAGTGTGCGCAGCTGAATCAGCTTCACGTTCCGCCCTGTACATGCCCCTTTTTAACCATAAATGGTCAATGGAAATTACTTCATGATTGCGATCTGCATATAAAACAGACTCAGATGCAAGTATTATGTCTTGTCGGAAACAATGGCAGAAGGACTGAGAAAATCAAAAAAGCGAAATTTCACGTAGGTTGAAGTGGAGACACTTGTGGGTGGGATGGAGGCCCGAAAAGTAGTTTTGTTCGGCGGTCACGGGATTGGGATCGCCAACAACAAAAAGCAGAATGAGTGGCAACATGTTGCTGCAGCATTGAACTCTGTCAGTAGCACGGAGCGCACAGTCCCAGAATTAAAAAAGTGGTCTGACATAAAGGTAGGCTTCATATTTGTATGTAGCCTACCAATAAATCGTTATGGTCCCTAAAGACCCTCTCCCTCCGAATCCTGCCATTTGCATGGTCTGCCAGAAGTGCCATATGGTGCAGCATTACCACGGCGCTCACCTCTGTATTTATAGGGTTACGGTTATAAGACTGACCGAGAACACATTGGATAATCAGTTTGTAATCACCCACGTAAAATGTTCTTGAACATAACCCCTTTTTAATGCCTTATTTGTCATGAAAAGCATCAAGAGTAACGGACAACGATTGTGATGAGGAGTGTGGCTTGGTTTTCCACACTTGGGATTTAATTGACATTTGATTATGTGTTTACAGTGTCACATAAAAATATGATGTTATTGATACATGTTGGACAGATGCTTTATTCCATGCAGTCGCGCCGTCAGTGGACAGTATAGTGCCGGGATTAAATATAGAGAATATTTATTTTTTTCTATTCTAAGGAGATGTTTCTGGAGTTATAACTGAGAAATAACGCAGTTGACTTAAATTATTGTGATACGCATGATAGGGGTTGAAATTAAATTTATGAAGGGTGATGATAAAACATAATCGTTCTTCTCACTCTACAATTCTTCGGTCTGACTTCAGTTCACCACCACACCATCTGTGTCTCCAATTCTCCTTTTCCTCCAAACCATGCGTACGCATGGGTCAGAGTTTGCTTAGGGCTGCGCACATTCTCCCGTCAAGTTGGTTTTTTATAGATCACAACCTTGGCGTGGAAAGTCACGTACGCCAATTTCAGCCCCGTTTTGTGCGTACGCAACGGTTATAAATGAGACCCCTGGTCTGTCCATCACAGAGTCTGGTCAAACAGCCGCACTCTCCTACCTTGTACTCTCCTACTACACACACACAAATAGACGTTTGTGTGTGTGTGTGTGTGTGTGTGTCTGGGTGTGTGTGTGTGTGTGTGTGTGGTTGTTAATGTGTGTTTACCTCAGAGTATTAACATAGTCTCCAGCGTGGTGCTTTTTGACTCACCTGAGGAAGGAACAACATGTCAGCATGTTAGCCTGTCTAGGCGTGTTAGCATGTGTTACCAACTTAGCCTGTGTTAATATGTTATCCTGTCTGAGCATGTTAGCCAGTATTAGCATGTTAGCATGTCTTAGCATGTTAACCTATCTGAGCATGTTCTTGTCCTGGTATGTGCTTACCTGATGAGCAGGGAAATCAGTCCCTCCTTGTGCAGCAGCGTGTACTCAGGCCCCGCCTCCAGGGGCCCGTTGTGTCCTGGCCCCGACCAGCGGGGGAGGGGGGGCGGCTCCCCGGCAACCACGCCGGTCAGAAGCACCTGCTGCCCCAGGACGCCACGCACCGTCCTGGGCCTGTAGATGACCCAGGGCTGCACCCCCCCCGCTGGGCTCTTGAGCACACACACACACACACACACACACACACACACACACACACACACACACACACACACACACACACACACACACACAAACCATGAACTAACTTATGGCCTGGTCAGAACAAATATAAAATTTATAAAAAATCAAAAAGACAGACAGAAGATAGACAGATGTACGTACCCAAATTGATTTGGCAAAATCAATACTTATTTTAAGTATTTCTGGATTTGATATATATTTATGATGTTTTGTTAACTTCTTTACCTTTCTTTACTATATTCGGAACTCAACCTCCGAACTTAAGGACATTGGACCTTTAGGTCATTTAGGAATAGGACCTGAAGAGATATGTAACACTGTCTGCTCAGCCCAGCCGTCCTCTTTTTGAAACAGCTTTGGGCAACGCAATGTGACTGAAGGATCTGGCCGTCGAGCAGCCTCATAGACAACCGCTCTGAAACAAGGGAGAGAGGCCTTCACCTCAGCCTCAACCGCTCTGACCGCAGAGAGAGGCCTCCAACTCAGCCTCAACCGCTCTGACAGCGGGGAGAAAGGCCTTCACCTCCAGCCTCGACCGCCCTCTGACCGCAGGTAGAGAGGCCTTCACCTGCAGCCTCGACCACCCTGTGACAGCAGGAAGAGAGGCCTTCACCTGCAGCCTCGACGCCCTCTGACCGCAGGGATCCTTCCCTGCAACTGCAGCAGAGCTCCCTACAGATGTACCCCCTCCAGCCTCCTTTGATATCTAACCAAGAGAACCAGCCCCGCCCGCTGGGGGCTCCAGGTGTGTTTGGTGACTAAAGAAGAGAGCGTAACACTTTATTTGTAGGTGTCTACATAAGAGTGAGATGTCACTGTCATAACTATGACATGACGGTGTCATGAACTAATGAATACTCATAACATAAGGCAAGGCAAACTTTATTTATATAGCACCTTTCATACACAAGGCAGACTCAAAGTGCTTCACATATAAACATTGTCGTACAAAAAATAAAATAATAGATAAGTAAAAGAAAATATATATTCAAAGAAATGAGTAAAATAGATCAGCATTTAAGAAAGTGCAATCAGATCAACAGTCTCTCTGGTATCCACGTTGGGACTCTTACCCGACCTAAAGGTGTTAAGGAGACAGAACGAGGGGACCCAAACGCTTAACACAGGGAGGCAGAGACGGGGTGAAAGGAAGTGGGATTTATTGGGACAAGGGGTAAACGACAAGCCGGAGCTAGGCAAGCGGAAGTCAGGCAGGCGAGGGTTCAGTAACGGGGAGGCAGTCAGGCAGGCAAGGACTCGACTAGGGTTGGGTATCGTTTGGGTTTTATCCGATACCAGTGCCTACTCTGTACTTTTCAATCAGTTCCAGTGCTAAAACGGTTCTTGAACCGGTACTTAAAAAAAGCGATACCGCACACACTTGCATGCATGCACGACTTATTATGAGTTTCACATTAAGCAGAAAGTCAGCGGACACTGAGTTGAATGGCTACGGTGTTTGCTAGCCTACTTGATATGCAAGATTTACGGTTGGCATTAAATTGCTCGATTTACCATAAGAGGAAAGGCTGCTGTGAGTGCTGTGACTGATAAATATATTTTTAAAAAATAAAAATAATTACAAATAATATTAATTACTCGCTGAAAGCAGGCAGGCACACATCTATGCTGCTCGCGTTTACACTTGCGTGCATGGCGCTACATTACTGCCAAAGTCATATTAAGTAATATAACGCAGGCGGGTAAGGCAGCCACAGGAGACGCCAACATTGATTTCAACCGCTCGGTACCGCGCCGTATTAATTCCCAAGTTTTAAAAAGAAAAAGTATTTGAAAGGAATAAGCGACTGTTTTTGATTTGTTTATTTTGTTTTGAACAGATAGTTTGGATGCATGCATCGGCTTTGAGTTTGTTTGTTTGTTGAAATTACATTCGCTCGCAACACACACACACACACACACACACACACACACACACACACACACACACACACACACACACACACACACACACACACACACACACACACACACACACACACACACACACACACACACACACACACACACACACACACACACACACACGTTCCTTCATTCACGCACGCACCCACTACAACCTGCCGATCTTCAATCAAAACAACATCAAGTAAGTGATGCCGCAGCGCGTTGACAAGTCCGTCCTGAGTCACGAGGCGCCCATACGGTTTATAGTTTATATGTTTGAAAGCCGTGACACACTCTTTTACCAGATGGCCTGAAATACCACGCCTTGCAGTTATGGACCTATAAAGAAAGTCGTAGGAATACCTTGCGTGTTTAGCACAACATTAAAAAGGGTCCCGTCTGAAACAGTGTCGCGCGGCGCTGCGTTCCGAACGTTGTGTAATCAAATACACCGGTGTAAGTACCATATTGGCTCGGCTACCAGATCGGCTCGGGGTCCGTCGTCTGCTGATTACGTTACACAATATCATTGGCTGTACGCTTGAATGGGCGTAGGCTACATTGTGATTGGCTGCTAAGGGACAGTTGCGATTGGCTGTTTTGTGCTGTAGCTCTGGCTGTCGTCATAGCAACCACAGCGAGCACATGTGTGAGCGGGAGTAGGTCTGTCTAGTTTCGGTTTGTGTTGCCAGATTGGGCATATGTCCCGTTTTTCCAGCCTAACGTGATTCAAAGTAGCCAAATCAGGCTGAAAATGTGCCCAATCTGGCAACACGGACGGCTTATCTTAACAGCCAAGATGATTCCGAGGGATGTTTTGTTTTTAGAAGAAAACTATCCATACAGATAGGTTGGGAATGGTCTATGTTCAAAATGAAAGATCATTACAGGCTCTTTAATTTAAGCCATAAAAGACCTTATTGCTGTAGATAGCGTATTGTGTGACGTAATCAGCAGACGACGGACCCCGAGCCGATCTGGTAGCCGAGCCAATATGGAACTTACACCGGTATGGCGGTATATAAAAAAATCATATCCTAACGAAAATACACACCGTTATTCGGTGTGAACCGGTATATCGCCCAGCACTAATGCAAGTTGAGGCCGCAACACCATGGGGGCGGGGCAGGGGGTGTTAAAAAAAGTCAGACACCGTTATGAGGCACCGAAATGTGCGTTCTTATTCGATCTCGTTACAACACGGAAGGATGGGGGGAGTCTTGAGACGAACGGCACAGGGGTTAATGATAGTCTCAATCTCGAAGGGACGAGTGAAACGGGGGGAGAGGTAGACAACGCTTATTGTCCTGCTAATTATCCCAGCGAGGACATGAAAGGGGATAAACATGTGGATGTGTTTACTAGGGAGTTGTGGGCATATTCGACCCAGGGGAGCTGAGTGTTCCAAGAGGTGGGACTGGCGTGGATGATGCAAAAGAGTGCTGCCTCCATCTGCTGATTGGCTCGCTCGGATTGTCCATTGGACTGGGGGTGAAATCCGGAGGAGAGGCTGGATGTGGCACCAAGAGCCGTACAGAACGCACGCCAAACTTGGGAGCTTTGTCAGAGACGGGTTGACACTAAGGTTTCAACAGCCCTTGCCCATCGGGCAAGTACAGATCATGTTCGACTTGCCCGAATGTATAATGTTCACTTGCCCAAATTAATATCAGAATCGTGAAAGGGCCTCTTTTTGCCAGGCACCTGGCCTAATTTTGGGGAACTCAGAAAACTCATCCTAGCTCTTACTGAAGCTGAATGTTAGTGTGGCATTAAGGGAAAAACAAGCTAGCCGACAACGCCACCCTAGGAATTGCACCCAGGGATATATTAATCAAATAACTCAAAACAATTATCTAGCACACACATTCGTTGACTGACGGCACCAGAGACAAGGTTCCAAAAAGAAGTTGTTTTATTAGCTAAAACATGTGGGTTCCACATGTAACAAACATGACAAATGAAATCACACTGTATGTAGGGGATAGACAGGGTGATTAGGGCTGAGGCTTACCAGCAGGGGGCAAGATACCAGGAGACGGAGGGGGAGATACATAAACACCAAACAGTCACTCGTGCTCGCTCATACACACAGCAACACAGGATCAAAATTGTAAAATAAGAGAAATTCCAAGAGGACACACGTGAAAACACACACGGGAAGAGGGGCACCACCACCTAAGGGATCTAGTTGCCTCCCTGCTGTGGGCACTCAGTGCCTGGAAACAAAGGAATAGAAGAGAGATGAGGGCAGATACAAACGACCAAACAAAAACAAACACAACTACACAAAATGACCAAGGCTAAGGTTGGGTGGCTGGGCAGATCACTTAATGAACCGCCGCTATAGAATGGCCTACCACAAGTGCTATAACTCACAGAATGTAATACACAAAAGGAAATAAGTAAGAAAACAAACAAAGTATAACACAAATACACAAACCAGGCCCAAAAGGATCTGTGGCAACCCACTCCTCGAATGAGCCGGGTTCCACGGATAAATGACACGTTTGTGTGCGGGACAAGCCATCCAAGGCATTTATTACATACAACTTAAATCAAACACGAAGTAAACGCGGTCTCTAGGGCCTCCGTGGGCCTCTAGGCTCTCTCGGACCAGAGCGCTACCTTCTTCCTTGCTCCCGTGCCGTGCTGTCAGTCCACCTGCTCCTTTTAAAGAGTCTCCCTGGCTGTCCAGCCAGGTGTCTCTCATACCGCTGCTTGGGGTTCGGCAGGTGCTCTCCATCGCCGGCTGGTGGGTGACGGTGGTATCGGCCATCCCGGACCAACCCTCGGGCTGGTCCGTGCTGAGGTTTACGTGGCGGGATGCCACACTCCTCCACCCTTTGTCCAAGCCTCGGGTAGACGAGGGACCCGCCCAGGCAGGTATCTCGATTGGGCCGGGTGTCTCCTGCGGCGGCGGCTGCGTCCCTCGCGGCTACGGCAGCGTCCCTCGCGGCGACGGCAGCATCCCTTGCAGCGGCGGCGGCGTCCCTCGCGGCGACGGCAGCGTCCCTTGCGGCGGCGGCGGCGTCCCTCGCGGCGACGGCGGCGTCCCTACCGGGGGGTCGTAGTGGGATCTTCATCCTCGAATGAGCCGGGTTCCACGGATAAATGACACATTTGTGTGCGGGACAAGCCATCTAAGGCATTTATTACATACAACTTAAATCAAACACGAAGTAAACGCGGTCTCTAGGGCCTTCGTGGGCCTCTAGGCTCTCTCGGACCAGAGCGCTACCTTCTTCCTTGCTCCCGTGCCGTGCTGTCAGTCCACCTGCTCCTTTTAAAGAGTCTCCCTGGCTGTCCAGCCAGGTGTCTCTCATACCGCTGATTGGGGTTCGGCAGGTGCTCTCCATCGCCGGCTGGTGGGTGACGGTGGTATCGGCCATCCCGGACCAACCCTCGGGCTGGTCCGGGCCGAGGTTTACGTGGCGGGATCCCACATAGCAGGAGACTCCTAGGCGGCTCTGCCTTCAAGTCGCCAAACCCGCGTAACTGTCTCATCCGTTTGGGCGCCGCCCAGAGGATCAGCTCCGCCTCCGAAAGTTCTACTGTCATACAGCGGATCCTGAGCGGACTCATGTCGGATCCCTGTACGCGGACGCGCCTTTCACAGAGGATTGCTCCGTCCACTGTCAAACAGCGGATCCTGAGCGGACCCTGAGCGGACCCATTTCGGATACATGGACGCGGACGCGCCTTTCGCAGGGAGGCTCCACCCACTGTCAAAAAACGGATCCTGATCGGACCCATTTCGGATACCTGGAGGCGGACGCGCCTTTCACAGAGGATGGCTCCGCCCACTTATAACGGTTGAACTTAACAGCTATAGCAGACGCTTAAAGAACCGGAGAAGGTCAAGACATCATCTGAGATTTTCTGTGCTTTTTCGACTTTGGGCTGAATCCTCTTGACTGAGTAAGTGCATTTATTAATTGAGATATTGCGACATTCACAGTAAACATTGGCCTTTCTGTTTTCATCATGTAGGGGCTATGCTATAATTGTATTGTAATGACTTTGCTTGATATTGAACTAGCAGTAGAACCGAGTAGTGATTGATCATGTGAGTGTATTTGATTTAAAATGCAATAGCAATTTCGGCAGACTATGTTATGTAAGGGACAATGTATAGAACGCCGGTCATTATGGGGAAAATGAGCCCCGTGTCGGTCTGGTCTGTATTAATGCCCATATCCATTATCTACTCCTAGCCTATGCTAGCAGCATGTAGCTGCTCGCTTGCATGTTTGTAGGCAGGCACGATTGCATCATTTTAGCGTAGTCTCCACGAAAAGGCCGTTCAAATACAAAATATCTTCTGCGCGCGATCTGTTTTCGCGGTGTCCGTGGTTCCAGGGCTGCGATGCCCGCGTTGCCTGGTGCACGCGGTTCCCGGGCCATTCATTCATTGACGGGGCACGGCGGGAGGCGCTTTTTAGTCAGCAAGCCAGACCTCCTGCGTCACAAGTTTCAAATTCGGTGTCAAATCAGTTCAGCACAGATCAAAGGCTCCATGGCTATAATAATTTAAATATAATTAACTTATAAAGCGTGTAACAAGACACCGAGAGGATCTGGCTGGCTGACTAAAAAGGCACTGCATTTGGAAGTTTTAAGACAGGAGGTCTGGCTTGCTGACTAAAAAGCATTGCGATCATAAAAGCGGGACCATTTGACAAAAGCGCAAATCTGAAATAAATGGCTTCGATCTGACAACCAACTCTGGCCTACAGTGCAAACTTCCACATCAACCTGTAGTAGACTGAACCGCGCGCTGCCTGCTGCCGGCTGCCGACTGCCGGGCGATGGTGCCTCGCGGCAACAGGCGGCATGTCGCAGTTCATGTACTTCACCGAGTCAAAGCCAAAGTTCCTTTTCCCCAATTCCTTCTCAACCATGGCTCAGATAACCCCCACGACAGTCTCGTTGTGTAAATACAAGAGACGTCAAAGAACCGACAAGAAACACTTGCGTTACAGTGTGTGTATTCACACACACGCATGTGGCGCTCGCACGGTCATGTCTCATTGGCGGGCCAACGTCTCTGGGCGGGCCAGGCAGAGTAAGGGGAGGAGCTTAGATGCTTTTAGCCACTGGGGGACCATAGGCAGGCTAGGGGAACTCATATTTATGTTAGAAACCCTCATAAAGTGAGATTTTCATGTCATGGGACCTTTAATCCCCACAACCTTCATAACTTTGCAAGTCATGTTTCGTATTTTTTTTTAATTAGGCCTATTATTATTTAATCTCCTTACCTATCTCATACATTGTATTGTGTAAGCCTACTTGGTTTTGAATGCTACATAAACATAAACATATTTGTCTGATTTCAGGTGCTGTGAGGAAAAATGCGATCACAAAGTCGGTCACCGATGCGGAGGTCACCAAGCACACCATCCGGTGGTTTAACCTGGCCATGGATCGGGCGACAAAGAGACGAGGAGGTGTCCGTCCCCCATCTAGTCCCTCACAGCCGTAGTCTTAATTGAAACAGTTGAGAACATAATCAATAAAGAAAAAAATATTGAACGTTTGATTCTTATCGTTAACAAGTTTTTAATTTGCAATGCAGATTTAAGCTTTACGCCTATATTGCTGTAGTAGGCCTAGTTCTAGCGATAGTTTTTAGTTTTATCAAATAGTTTAGTTTATCCTATTTTATCCTACACGAGAACAGAAGGGATTTGGAAGGACAAACGGATCCGGGCCGGATGAGCCACGATTTTTATGAGTCCGTTGTTGGTCCGCGACGGATGTATGTATCAATTTACGGGTCCCGAACGTACCCATCGCGGAGGTAAGGTTTCGTGGATGCGAAGCGGAGGCAGCGGGGAGCCACGGCGGGTCCGCGATCCACCTCCGTAGCGGATCCAACGCGGCGTGCAAGTGGACCCCGATACGGGTCCGTTTCGCGGGCCCGTTCCGGAAGCCGCAATACCTCCGCGGCGGATCCGGCGCGGAGTACTTTTGCTGTGTGGGATGCCACAGATCTTAAACATGCGTGATAGCCCACTGGCTATCCGCAGCTATGAAAAGGCCTCCTGCCAGTGGCTTAACAGAAGCAGGGCTCAAAACAAACCATAAACAGAATCCCCCAAATTAAACCAAACACTTTCCCCAGGACAAACACACACGCACGCGCAAACACTCTACACTAGGGTGACCAGATTTGAGTTTGTGAAAAAGAGGACACTTCGTCGCGGGGGGGGGGGCGAGGGGGGGCGAAAACATGGGTATCTTTTCTTTAGTTCGTCCGTGAACTTACATTTACGTTTAGGCATGGCTGCAGATGTAATGTGCTGTTGTAAACAGAGTGGAAGCGGCAAGGTGCTCAATGTTGCCAGATTGGAAATGGCAAAGTAACGTACCAAAGGCTCAAAATGGTCGTATTTGGAGGATAATTATCGTGGCTCTGGCAACCCTGAGATCGGTCGCCCAATGACGGACTCTCTCTACAGTCAGATCGCGCAAGAAGGTGGAACGTAAGGGAGATACCATTTCCAGAACTTCGAAGGCCGTAATAACCATAGACATATACAATGGTAATAACTAGTAGGTTATGTGAAAGACCCAGAAACACAAATATGCGACGAGGCAAAAACAAATATGCGACGAGATAATGTCCGAAAACCGGACATTATCATCAATTAATAAACCCCCCCCGGACGCCCCGGACGGGACGTAAAAAGTGGACATGTCCGGGGAAAAGAGGACGTTTGGTCAGCCTACTCTACACACACAGACACACACTAATTGCGACACGGACAGGTGGAAACACACAAGGACAAGTCAACAGATAGCCGGATTAAGTTTAAAAGGAGTGGTCGTTAGCGTCTTCGCCGTTATCTTCCATGCTAGCCCAGGACAGCTAAGGCAGCTTTGTAGGTAAACAACGGGTGGCAAAAACAGCAGTCGGCAACGACACAATCGGCAGTACCTAGAAGGCATACAGGTCACCCCGTTAGTGCTAAACATAATTCTAAAAACAATAGTGATATAAAATAAGGGATACCTACCAGGAAGTTGGCAACTTCCTACTTAAGCCAGCGGGCTCACAGCGCACCGCTGAATGTGACCGTTCGGTAGGAATCCACACGAGACTGTTACGCGATCAACAATCCTGCACGCATCACCAACCAAGGCAGGGCACGAGCAGGCACCAGCAAGCAACAGGCACAAGCGCTGCAAAGCGACCAGTGTGAAAAAGTAAATCACCATGCTACAAACAAATCAGAGCCAGAGCGTCCATAGGAAAAGTGTGCGTACATACCGGTAGCAAGTTGCCTGGAGGGGCGTAGCAGGAAGTAACGAGGAGACAAATTGTGGCACCTCCCGACACAAAAAGCTACCTCAGAATAAATAAGATGGAGATGCAAGCCATTGGCTGTGACGGCCCTGATCATTACAAAGGGCTCTGCCCCTGCGTCTCACCACCTTCCACATATGTACGTGTTTAAAAAATAACAAACTTCTTCTTTGTTTGCTTACCAAAAGGTCCCATCGTGCCATGAAGTGATTTCAGTCCACCGTTGCAACCTTTTAATGCTATCGCCCAGTTATATGTAGTCCTGCATGCTTTCATCTGGATTTTATGCAAATGTAGATAACTAATTGTCCGAGGTAGTAGCATAGATATGTATTTTTTAACTATCACGTTTCTTGTAAGTCTAACTGAATAATCACAATCGCATTGTGGAGGTGGGGCGGCGTCTGGCCTGCAGGGGGAGTATGGAGCACCGGGTCTGCTGGGGTGATGGGGTCTGATTGCGGACAGGTGTCTGCAATCTGACCCAATCAGGAAGTGTGTATTTATGTGCCTGCTTGTCTTTTAGTCAGGGGTTGAGAGAGAGAGAGAGAGAGAAGGAAGACGCTCTCTGCGAGCCAGAGAGAGCGTCGTAAGACCAGGGGACGGACGGATTGAACATTGTTTAACCCGAAGTGGAAATAAACGGGAATTCGCTCCATTTCCACAAAAAACTGTGTCCTGAATCCGGTGAACCCGTTACACTGGAGTCAGGACACAGTTCTTTGTGGAAATGGAGCGAACTCCTGTTTATTTCCACTTCGGGTTAAACAAACTCAAAGACACACGAACAAAAGGACAACGTAGCAATGTTCAATCCGTCCGTCCCCTGGTCTTACGACTCTTTCATCTAAACTATTATTAATACATATAGACATATAGAACATATTTTTTTAGATTTTGGTAGAACCTAAAGCAGCAACAGCACCAAAAAGTGACAGAAAAACCCAGGATATATGATATATCTTGTTTTTTTTCCTGTGAATAGGCTAAATGTATTCAGCCCAAGCGGAGCAGCGTAAGCTTCAATTCAATTTTGATTGACAGGTACCGTGACACGCCCCCTTCATATGCTTCCCATTTGGGCTAAAGTCATTCAGCCCAAGCACAGTAGCGTAAGCTTCCATTGACGTTTGATTAACAGGTGCCCTGACATGCCCCCTTCATATGCTTCCCATTTGGACTAAATTAGTTTAGCATAAAGGCTGACCTTCGACTTACAGCTAGCACAGTAGCTACAGTACTGTGACCTTCGACCAATCACAGCACAGTAGCGCAAGTGCAGTAAGGCGTATGTGTAGCATGTGTTTTTAAACGTATCTATCATAATTTATTTATTTAAATAAATTAATCAACTTTAAATGTATGCATGAAATTTTGTTGTTTCTGTCACACAAATTAATTAAATGCCGACTCATCTATATAACATTTTATTATTACGCAGTGCATTACGGAACGCACTGCTTTTACTGTCAGGAGTGCAGTAAGAATATGGCCGGTAATAGTGCATTTGTAAGCGGGTCAACAACGTTTCGTATCGAAACATTAAAAAAGCATATGTCTAAATAACCCAACATGACGTGTGTAGAGAAAGTGGCCCCTCTCCCAGCTGCATTTCAGCAACAGGCAGTAACAATAAGGTTCTCTAAGGAATCGGAAATGATCAAATTTAATGTTGCATACTACATTGCCAAAGAGGAGTTACCATTCACCAAATTTAAATCCGAAATTATTCTCATGAAGAAAAATGGATTAAACGTCAACCCGACATATAGCAATGAGATGGCATGTGCACAATTCATTGCGGTAATAGGCAACACCTTAAAGCAAAAGACAGCTGCGGACGTCGGAAACGCCACATGTACATGTCCTTCATGATTGACGGCGACACAGACGTCTCTACCAAAAAGTGTGTGATCGTCTACAGCCGCATTTTACGCAAAGGGAGACGTCAACATTTTAATTGTTTGATACTTTAAGCACAAAAAAAGTTTTATTTTGCTTGATGGTTTAGTTCGAAATGTTCAATTTCAGCTCAGTGAAGCACTTTAAACAGCTTATTTTTCTTTTGATTTATAATTGTGCTTCAAATAAAGACACGCATTTCTCTACACCTTATTCTTGTTTAAAAATCATTCACATTATATGAAAGTTATGCACATAGATATAAAGGTGACATCATGGCGTCTGGAGCACTGTTTAGTATAGATAGTATTGAAAGTATTGATAAATGTCATGCATTCGTTAGCCCACCCACCCAAAATCACCACCAGCCGTCACTGATCCTGCCACAAGAGGACAGCCTCCAGGAGGGGACGGGAGACCAAGGGGTTACGGGAGCGGCTCGCCAGGATCCCTCGGGTTACTGGCAAGCCTTTTATTTTCCTGAGCGAGAGGGACATCCTGACAGGAAATGGCCTGATTGACCACAGTAGAGGCAGGCTCTGGAGCGCATACGGCGTTCCCTCTCCTCGGGAGAGAGATGTTTGCGTCCGATCTGCATGGGCTCTTGAGAGTGTCCGCTCGCGGCGGTATGGAACGGAAAACGAAGGAGGGGGCCGAGGTGCTGCAGGCGGCTCGAAAGAGGGCGTGGAGAACGAGTGTAGACCCCTCTCTCTGCGGCGTTCGCGTAAGCAATTGTCCACCCGTATGGCGAGAGCGATCAGGTGATCCAGATCCGAGGACTCCTCGGAGGTCAACTGGTCCCTGATGTCACTGCTAAGTGCGTTCAGAAAACCCCCCTGCAGAGCCTCCTCGTTCCAGCCGCAAGGGTGCGGAACTCGACCGCGAAGGAGGTGACGATGCGGGATCCCTGGCGAAGATGCAGGAGACGTTGAGAGGCCTCTCTGCCCCGGACCAGATGATCAGAGTAATTGGAGCAGACCGCGGAACCGCGTTCCCACACAGCCGCTGCCCATGCAAGAGCCTCACCCCGCAACGTGCCGATCAGGTAAGCGTTCCGAGATTTGTCTGCCAGACCTCCGATTTGTAGGTCTGGGGCTGCAGCTCGAACACGAGAGCACCGAAGAAGAAATGACCGACAGGATCCCAGGTCCCCTTCGTAGCGTTCGGCGGCTGGAATGAACGGCTCCCGGGGGTAAGCCGATGAACCAGGGACTGGGACTGGTGGTTCCGGAGTGACGGGGGATATGGACAACTCACGGAGAGTGGAGGTGATCTCCTGCAGGATATGGTCATGTTGACCCAGGAGAGTCCCTTGGTGGGAGATAATCTGGCACAAAACCTCTGCGTCAGCTGTCCCCATGTTGGCCAGTTCATACTGTTAAGGGGACAGGACAATGGGACCCAAACGCTTGACACAGGGAGGCAGAGACGGGGTGAAAGGAAGTGGGATTTATTGGGATAAGGGGTAAACAACAGGCCGGAGCCAGGCAAGCGGTAGTCAGGCAGGCAAGGGTTCGGTAACGGGCAGGCAGTCAGGCAGGCAAGGATTCGACGACGGGCGGGTGGTCAGGCAGGCGAGGGTCCAGTAACAGGCAGGCAGTCAGGCAGGGTTCAGTAAGGGGCAGGCAGGCAAGGACTCGGCGACAGGCGGGTAGTCAGGCAGGCAGGGGTTCGGCGACAGGTAGGCAGAGTGAAGGACGGAGAATTAGTACTGGCGCCGGCTGGATGAGATCCCCGGCTGAAGTAGGGAGTGGAGACTGTAGATTTAAGACAGGTCTGTCGGGAGAATGAGGGTCAGTGGCGTCAAGCGACCACTAGATGGGGATGTTGGACCGTGTCGCAGGTGGTGGCGTCCTCATCCTCATCCTCATCGTCATCCGCTTATCCGGGGTCGGGTCGCGGGGGGAGCAGCTCAAGCAGGGGGCCCCAGACTTCCCTTTCCCGGGCCACATTGACCAGCTCTGACGGGGGGATCCCGAGGCGTTCCCAGGCCAGTGTTGAGATATAATCTCTCCACCTAGTCCTGGGTCTTCCCCGAGGTCTCCTCCCCACTGGACGTGCCTGAAACACCTCCCAAGGAAGGCGCCCAGTGGGCATCCTTACCAGATGCCCGAACCACCTCAGCTGACTCCTTTCTAAGTAAAGGAGCAGCGGCTCTAATCCGAGTTCCTCACGGATGGCTGAGCTTCTCACCCTATCCCTAAGGGAGACGCCAGCCACCCTTCTGAGAAAACTCATCTCGGCCGCTTGTACCCGCGATCTCGTCCTTTCGGTCATCACCCAGCCCTCATGACCATAGGTGAGGATAGGAACGAAGATCGACCGGTAGATCGAGAGCTTTGCCTTGCGGCTCAGCTCTCTTTTCGTTACAACGGTGCGGTAAAGCGAACGCAATACCGCCCCCGCTGCTCCGATTCTCCGGCCAATCTCACGCTCCATAGTACCCTCACTCGCGAACAAGACCCCGAGGTACTTGAACTCCTTCACTTGGGCTAAGGACTCATTTCCTACCCGGAGTAAGCAATCCACCGGTTTCCTGCTAAAAGTCATGGCCTCAGATTTAGCGGTGCTGATCCTCATCCCAGCCGCTTCACACTCGGCCGCCAGCCGATCCAGTGAGTGCTGAAGGTCACAGGCCGATGATCCAATGAGGACCACATCATCTGCAAAAAGCAGTGACGAGATCCTCAGACCACCGAACTGCAACCCCTCCCCACCACAACTACGCCTCGATATCCTGTCCATGTATATCACAAACAGGATTGGTGACAAGGCGCAGCCCTGGCGGAGACCAGCACCCACTGAGAACGAAACTGACTGGCTGCCGAGAACACGAACACAGCTCTCGCTTTGGGAGTACAAAGATTGGATGGCCCTGAGGATAGACCCCCTTACCCCATACTCCCGCAGCACCTCCCACAGTTTCTCCCGGGGGACCCGGTCATACGCCTTCTCCAGATCCACAAAACACATGTAGACCGGATGGGCATACTCCGTAGTTCCACGTCCGGGGCGAAAACCGCATTGTTCCTCTTCAATCTGAGGTTCGACGATCGGCCGAACCCTCCTTTACCAGGGAGGCTGAGAAGTGTGATACCCCGATAATTGGCACACACTCTCTGGTCCCCCTTTTTGAACAGGGGAACCACCACCCCGGTTTGCCACTCCTTTGGCACTGTACCCGACTCCCACGCGATGTTGAATAGGCGTGTCAACCATGACAGCCCCTCAACACCCAGAGCCTTTAGCATTTCTGGCTGGATCTCATCAATCCCTGGGGCTTTGCCACTGCGGAGATGTTTGACTACCTCAGTGACCTCCACCAGGGAAATTGACGACGAAACACCATCAACCTCGAGCTCTGCCTCCAACATAGAGGGCGTGTTATTCGGATTCAGGAGTTCCTCAAAGTGTTCCTTCCAACGTCCGACGACCTCCTCAGTTGAGGTCAACAGAGTCCCATCCTTACTGTACACAGCTTGGATGGTTCCCCGTTTCCCCCTCCTGAGGTGCCGGATAGTCTTCCAGAAACACTTTGGTGCCGACCGAAAGTCCTTCTCCATGGCCTCTCCGAACTTCTCCCACACCCGCTGCTTAGCCTCCGACACGGCAGCCGCTGCAGCCCTTCGAGCCTGTCGGTACCCTGCAACCGAGTCAGGAGTCCTCCAGGATATCATATCCCGGAAGGCCTCCTTCTTCAATCGGACGGCTTCCCTGACAACTGGTGTCCACCACGGTGTCCGAGGGTTACCACCCCTTGAGGAGCCTAAGAAACTGAGGCCACAGCTAGCCACCGCAGCTTCAGCAATGGAGGCTTTGAACACCGCCCACTCCGGCTCAATGCCCCCAACCTCCACAGGAATGCCAGAAAAGCTCCGCCGGAGGTGTGAGTTGAAGATACCTAGGACGGGGGCCTCCTCCAGACGTTCCCAGTTCACCCGCACTACTCGTTTGGGCTTACCAGGTCTATCCGGAAATTTCCCCCATTCCCTGATCCAACTCACAACCAGATGGTGGTCGGTTGACAGTTCCGCCCCTCTCTTTACCCGAGTGTCCAAAACATGCGGCCTCAGATCAGATGACACGATCACGAAATCGATCATCGATCTTCGGCCTAGGGTACTCTGGTACCAGGTACACTTATGAGCACCCTTATGTTCGAACATGGTGTTTGTTATGGATAATCCATGACTAGCACAGAAATCCAATAACAAACGACCGCTCGGGTTTAGATCAGGGAGGCCGTTCCTCCCCACCACGCCTCTCCAGGTGTCTCCATCGTTGCCCACGTGGGCGTTGAAGTCTCCCAGCAGAACTACGGAGTCCCCTACTGGAGCCCCATACAGGACTCCATTCAGGGTCTCCAAGAAGGCCGAGTACTCTGAGCTGCTGTTTGGTGCATACGCACAAACAACAGTCAGAGTTTTCCCCCCTACAACCCTTAGGCGCAGGGAGGCGACCCTCTCGTCTACCGGGGTAAACTCCAACACCGCGGCGCTCAGCCGGGGATTTATGAGTATCCCCACACCCGCCCGGCGCCTCACGCCCTCGGCAACTCCGGAGAAAAATAGAGTCCAACCCTTATCCAGGAGTACGGTACCAGAGCTGAGACTGTGCGTGGAGGTAAGCCCCACCAGATCTAACTGATAGCGCTCCACCTCCCTCACAAGCTCCGGTTCCTTTCCCCACAGCGAGGTGACGTTCCACGTCCCCAGAGCCAGCTTCTGCCGCCCGGGTCTGGTCCGTCGAGACCCCTGACCTTCGCTGCCACCCATGTGGCTGCGCACCCGACCCCAACGGGTCTTCCCACAGGTGGTGGGCCCATGGGATGAAGAGAGGGGGGGTGCCACGTAGTTTGTTCGGGCTGTACCCGACCGGGCTCCGTGGCAAACCCGGCCACCAGGCGCTCGCCATCGAGCCCTCCGTCTGGGCCTGGCTCCAGACGGGGGCCCCGGGCTTCCTCCGGGCCGGGTCACATCTCCTCTTTTTACGTTATTCATTGGAGTTTTTTGAACCATTCTTAGTCTGGCCCCTCACCTGAGACCACTCTGCCATGAGAGACCCTACCAGGAGCACAAGGCTCCAGACAACACAGCTCTCAGGTTCACAGGGACACGCAAACCTCTCCACCACGATAAGGTGACGGTTCCAGGAGAGGAGGTGGTGGCGTAACAAAAGGAATTTGGTACCCACATAGGGACTTCAACCCGACCTAAAGGAACTTGGTCCTTTCTCTGGGACTCCAACCCGGATTCTAGTAAATTTCTATTCTAGGACTCTAACCCAGATTCTAGGACTCTAACCCAGACACACGTCGGGACTCTAAACACGAACCAAAGGCCTTACTCTGGGACTCCAACCCAGACAGACGTCGGGACTCTAACCCAGACAGAACTCAGGCCATTCTCTTGGACTCCAACCCGACCTAAGGGAACTTGGTCCTTTTTCTGGGACTCCAACCCGACCTAAAGGAACTTGGTCCTTTCTCTGGGACTGCAACCCAGATTCTAGGACTCTAACCCAGACAGAACGTGGTTCTCAAACCCTTATCCTTTCTCTCTGGTATCAGACATGTATCTTTCTGGTAAAAATAGAAAATAAAGGGAAAGTTAAAAAGGCATTTTAGTAATAAAATAGAAAATAAAGGCAATGTTAAAAAAGTGTATTTAAGATTTAGCAGAAAGCTAAAGCAAACCTAAAAGTCATCAGTCTTGTTTTAAAGGTAGTCAGAGTTGGGGTAGTCAAAGTCTTAAATCCTCAGGGAGTTTATTCCAACTATTTGTTGCATAGTAACTAAATCCTGCTTTCTCATGTTTCGTGTTTACACAGGGGATAATTAACAGATTGGTCTCAGAAGATTGTATTGTTCTAGAAGGCTTATGTACTGGAAGCATCTCAGTTATATTTTGGGTCTAAACCATGTAGGGATTTATAGGTTAGCAACATGATTTTAAAATCAATTCTCTGACCTACAGGAAACCAATGTAACGATTTAAGTTAAATTTTTTGGTCTTTCTTAGAACTCTAGCAGCAGCATTCTGAACAAGCTGAAGCTTCCTTAGAGTTTGCTTTGGGAGACCTGTAAGGAGACAATTGCAGTAATTAAACTTACTAGTGATAAAGGCATGTACACATTTTTGTAAGTGTTGGGTTGACATGAGCGATCTCAGTCTTGCTAAATTTTTTAGGTGATAATATGCAGATTTTATAACTGATTTGATGTGACTGTCGAAATGTAAATCTGAATCCATGATAACCCCTAGATTTCTGGCTTTGATTGAGGTTTTCAGGAAAAGAGAGTGAAGGTGTTGGGTAATGCTTGTGTGAGGCACGGCGTTTTGTTTTGTTTGCTTGTTTTTTGCCGCTGTATGGAAGTTTGTTAAATTGTTACTTCCAGTGTTACTCGTGTGTGGATTTAAGTGGTGGATGGTAGTAATCAATCATGGGGGAAAGGAAGATCGCGGCACTGTTTATACTGCTGTTGGTGTTCGCGGCCACCAATGGATTACAACACCACGACGGCGGTGGCTCCGCACTCTACGGGGGTATCGACCAGCTGGCGCGGATCCAGAGCAGGGAATGGCTGCTTTCAACCCAGAATGGACAGACTCATTCATGTTCATTCTTCCCACTGGAAACGCAACACCAGTCTGTCTCATGTGCTCAGAGACAGTGGTACTCATAAAAAGTGGCAACGTGAAACGCCACTATGAGACAAAGCACAAAGTTTTTCACAAGACGTATCCACTGAAGTCTGAACTGCGGTCACAAAAGATAAGCAGTCTCGGAGCCCAATATGAGCAATCCACACGGATCCTGACCAATTCATTCACTGCCCAACAACGTGCTAATGAATGTTCCCTCAGAGTCACTTGGATTTTGGGTCAGCACAAAAAGCCATTTACTGATGGAGGGGTTGTCAAGGAGTGCATGAGTGCAGTAGCTGAAACATTACTTGAGGGGAAACAGAAAGAAGAGCTTTGTGAAAAAATAAAGCAAATACTGATGTCAGCATCATCAGCCACAAAGAAAAGCGAAATGTTAACCCAGGATGTGCTAGCGCAGCTGGATGAAGCCATTCATAAGGTACCATGTGTAGCCTTAGCTGTAGATGAGTCCACTGATGTGTCTGACAATGCTCAGCTGGTAATTTATGTAAGGTTCTTCAACCAAGAAAAGAAAGAGTTCTCTGAGGATGTGTTAGGTGTAACACCCCTTAAGACCAGTACAAGAGGAGAGGACATCTACCTGGCCATTAAGGAGATGTTAACAAAGCGAGGAATAGAGCCAAAACAAGTGGTTTCAATAACCACAGATGGAGCCCCTGCCATGATAGGGAGAGAGAAAGGAGCTGTGGCAAGAATGAAAGAGGACAATCCTGAGCTCATCTCTTACCATTGCATAATTCATCAATCTGTCCTGTGCTCCACCCTGTCAGATGTGCTGAAGTGATGAACACAATCAGCATCGCATGCTCAGGGAATTCCTCAGGGAAGTTGATGCAAACGCTGATGATCTGTTGCTGCACAACAACGTGAGATGGCTTAGCAAAGGCAGGGTGTTAGAGCGCTTTTGGTCCATCAGAATGGAAGTAGCAGCTTTCTTGGAAGAGCTAAGAAGTCAGCAGGCAACAGAGTTTTCTCTATTTTTAAAAGATGAGAAAAGGATGGATAATGTGGCCTTTTTGGGTGATATCACTTCACACCTTAATGAACTTAATTTGAAGCTACAGGGCAAGGACAATACAATTTGTGAACTGATGACAGCTGTCCGCTCCTTTCAGAGGAAACTTGAGGTGTTCAAGGAAGACCTGCAGGGAGACTGCGCACACTTCCCAGCAGTGCAGGAACAGGTTCAGGGACAGAGAGATGTTTCTTCTTTTGTTGACTTTGTCGATAAGCTGATTTTTAACTTCTCCAATCGTTTTGACAGCTTCCGCTTTGGACAGCAGCTCACCTTGTTCATTCAGAACCCATTTCTGATCACAGATGTCAGTGGGTTCTCAAAGGAAGTCACACAGCACTTCAAATGGGAAAATGCTGGCCCTCTCCAGATGCAACTGATTGATCTCCAAGCAGATGTGGCGCTGAAAGAGCAGTTTGGAATAATTGACCCTGCCACTTTCTGGCTCCAAATGGTCTCTGAGACAGCTTTCCCAGGTCTGAGGAAAGTAGCCCTGTACACATTGACCATGTTTGGCTCCACATACAGCTGCGAGGCAGCTTTCTCTGCAATGAACATAATTAAAAGTAAATATCGATCCAGGCTCACCAATGAGCACCTGCACATGTGCATAAGAATGGCCCTGACATCATTCCAGCCTAGATTTAAACTCCTGGCAGGACAAGCTAGAGCTCAGTTCTCTCACTGAACAACAGAAAGTGGGGGAGATGGATAAAAGAGGGAAAGAAAGAGAAGCTAAAACTGTTCAATTGTTAAGATGTGTTGAGATATGTTTTTGAAATTGGTTGAGACTGTTAAAATATTCACAAAGAAAAAGGGGAAACTCAAGCTGCTGCTGTACTTTATATATTTTATCTTTATTTTAAGATTAGTATTATATTTATTTTCACCATTTTGAATGCAGCCCTTTAGATTAGTTTCATTTGAGTCAGTTGAACCTCCTTAAATAATACATATATTCAGTATTATCTGTATAATTTTATAAAAGTGACAATAAATATTGCCTAAATGTTTTTGAATTGTACTTCCTATATTGATCTGACAGTCAGTTGTTGATTACATGCAGACGCTGATACAACTACTAGGCTACTTGATTATATATCACACTGAATCATACCGCAAATTAGACATTATGATGTACCTTTGCTTGACGACATTTTCTCTAACTGGAACTATTAGAATTTTAGTTAAATACCCCTGACATAGACAATATAGCTGAGGCCATCACCGGTTATATTGATTTCTGTGTTGAAACCGTGACTACAAAAGGAACGATTAAATCATACCCGAATAACAAGGATTACATCACGCCTGAAATTAAACAGTGTTTACTACGGAAGCAGCAGGCATTCAGGAGTAACAATGTTATTGAACCTAAATCTGCGCAAAAGGAGCTACGGGTGATGCTGAGGAATGCACGGGAGCAGCACAGTCTGTGCGTTAGGGAGGCCTTCTCCAACAAGAACTGTAAACAGCTCTGGGATTCAGTGAAAGACATTTTGAACTTTAAGAATGGGGAAGCACTGCATGTTTCAAATGAGATGGAGACTAGTGTTGGCTCGTTCGTTCGCGAACCGGTTCGAATGAACGAG
This sequence comes from Gadus chalcogrammus, assembly GCF_026213295.1. Taxonomy (NCBI): domain Eukaryota; kingdom Metazoa; phylum Chordata; class Actinopteri; order Gadiformes; family Gadidae; genus Gadus; species Gadus chalcogrammus. The sequence goes on along the minus strand of NC_079427.1, from coordinate 36,639,923 downwards.
CCTTTAGGACGAACGAACCGAACCGGTTCGTTTCTCTCATTCGTCTCGTTCACCATTCGATTCACCGGAAACTCGACTGAACGAACGAACGAGTTTCCGGTAGCACTTAATCCACTGAGTCTGACTGACTCAGCTGAGAACCGTGCAATGGCGTGCATTCCATGATGTGATTCACCGCTACCAGAAACTAGGCTGATTCGCGAACAACTCCTCCCAGTTCAGTCGAGTTCCCGGTGAATCGATTCACCGGAAACTCGACTGAGCTGGGAGGAGTCGTTCGCGAATCGTTTGTTCGTTCAGCCTGGTTTCCGGTAGCGGTAAATTGCATCATGGAATGCACGCCATTGCACGGTTCTCATCTGAGTCAGTCAGACTCAGTGGAGTTAGTGCTACCGGAAACTCAACTGAACGAACAAACGAATGAACGATTTGCCAACGACTCCCGTGAACTGGGTAACGGAAACGAATCATTAAATCCACCACTAATGGAGACAGCAAATGAGCTGAATGATTTTTATCTCCGATTTTATTGTGATGCTAATGGGGTTTTGGAGGAGTGTAACAGTGTGTTGAGCTCAGTAACATGTGATGAACTAAGTAGAATTGTAATAAACCCAGAGGAGGTTGCCAGGGTTTTCAGGGGGCTACACATAAAAAAGGCTAGTGGGCTGGATGACATCTCTGCCTTCCGCCTTAAATCTTTTTCCCAGGAGTTAACTCCAGCTTGGAGCCCTCTCTTTTAACTTTCCATTGACACCAAAAAGCTGGAAGAAACCTATTATTATTCCAGTCCCTAAGAAACCTTGCCCAAAGAATAACAATGATTTTAGACCTGTGGCCCTGACTTCGATAATAATGAAGGTTTTTGAGCATATAATGGTGGGCATTTTAAAGCATGAGGTAAAACATCTCCTAGATCCTTACCAATTTGCCATCAGAGCGGCAGGGGAACTGATGATGGTCTAAACACAGCAACTCATCTTGTTCTAAAACATACTGAAAACCCCAAGGCCTATGCCAGACTATTGTTCATGGATTTTAGTTCAGCTTTCAATACGATTCTCCCCCAGATACTCTTAAAAAAGCTAAAACGAATGGAGGTGAACCCATTTGTTATTATGTGGTACTTTACTTTCCTCACTGGAAGGCAGCAACAGGTGAGGGTCAATTCAACTCTCTCTAGCGTAAAGGATATCTACATGGGAGCTCCACAGGGATGCGCAAGTTCTCCAAATCCTTTTACATAATATACTAACAGCTGTAAAAGTAAGCACAGTGAACATTACGTAATTACGTTTTCTGATGATACAGCTCTATTGAGCCTTCTGTATACTCATTCAGACACAACTGTGTTTCATACAGAGGTGCAGCGCATAGTATCATGCTGTGACGGTCACAACCTATCTTAAATGCGCCAAAGACAAAAGAGATGGTCTTTGATCCCAGGAGTGTGGGTGATAAGCCTGTGTCCATTAAAGGACAGGTAGTCAAGCAAGTCACTCAATTGAAATACTTGGGTATTACTTTGGATTGCAAGTTACAGTGGAGCTTTCATGTGGAGTATATTTGTTCAAAGATCTGTCAGCGGCTATATTTTTTGCGTAGACTAAGGCTCCATGGTGTGGATAAGTACATTATGATGTTGTTTTATAGAGCAACCATTGAGTCCATAATACACTATGGCATCACAACATGGTTCGGTAACCTTACCGTAAGAGCCAAAGTACAACTCCAGAACCTTGTTAAGAGGGCAGGGAAAATAATGGGGACCCAGCCCCCATCCTCCTTAAAGGAGATTTTTGAGGACACCGTTAGGAAGCAAGGTGCTAAGATAGCCACAGACCCAACCCATGTCCTAAACATGGAGTATGAGCTGTTGCCTCTGGGCAAACGATACTGGCTCCCATTTTGTAGGCTAAATAGATTAAAGTTCTCCCTAGTACCGCTATCAATTAAGCTACTTAATGGAGGGAGCTTTCCGTGATGGAACAAGTGCAATAACTGGGGGGGCAATAATGCAATACTATATTTTTTAGAAAGGGGTTTCAAGTAGACCCTGAAGCCGCCGCCAGGCGCCGCCATTTGCGCCGCCATTTGCGCCATTTCGAATTTCAGCCGCCACCAGCCAATAATTGTATAAGCCAAAATAAGCCGCCATCTGATAAACTTTGGCTGAGCCAGCTAGAATTATTTGCATCAAGTAATAATTCCATCACATAGTAGGGCTTTAACTCAGAATGTACATGAAGTATTGATTAGACAGCGATTTATTAGAAACCTAATAAACCGTTGGATCACGTAAGACCGGTAAACAAACCTTGCAAAACCCAATCCAGGTCTTACTGAAGGCATTTAATGGTCAAAATATTATTAATAAATATTCGAATATTAATAAACAAACAAACATCGAATATGATTTTTGGGCAAAAGTCAAAGCCCTATCACATAGAGACATACACACGAAAAATTTCAGCCATTTGTAGCCATTAAAAATTTGGTGGCTGCAGCAGCCATTTTGGTTTTGGCTGCTCAAAAAAAATGGCTTCGGGGTCTAGTTTCAGGGGGGGGGTTAGGCCATGTGTTTGGGTGAGGCCATGTTTTATGCATGTCTATGTAAGACCTTCATGTACAGCATGTGTCGCCGACGCTCTGTTTGCCCAAAGCAAATTTCTCTCGTGAGAGAGACAATAAAAATACTTACTTACTTACTTTAAGCCTTTCCGTTTTAGCACTATTGCAGAGTTCTTCAAGGAAAGTGATAAAATCCAAAGGATAGCTTTTAACAGTTACTTGAATTGATAAAGTAATTCGGTATGGTAAACTGACTATGAAGCAAAAGGAGGTTGAAGCGTATCTTAACACGTGTCGAGCGTCTCCTAGCTGATCAAAAACATTAACCCTTGTATGTCTAATAGCTGCAAAGAAGATTCTGGAGACCTCTCCCCATGGCTGTTTCCCAAAGTGAAGGCTGCAGCCTTGCTAGGACGCGTCCTTGCTAGTCGCGTCCTATGGAGATGAGACTAGAGTGCTAGCTCGAGTGCTTCCTAGCGTTTGTAAAGTCGGACTTTGGGAACGACTTGGTAGTGTGGAAGCACTTCCGCTTTTTAATGCTGCGTGTCCGCTTGTAAATACATGTGCGCTTATGAATAAAACATGGCAGCAATCAAGCTGATCGATATTTATTTGACTTTTGTCTGTTATGAATGCAGTCATGTCTCCTTCGCATGGAGCCTCTTTGGGGAAGTCACAAAAGCTTTGTTGTGGTTGATCGAATTGTCTTTATTAAAAGGAAAATCCATTACATTTTTATAAAACTAAGTGAAATTGTCTGAGAACTTAATTCATGCATCACATTTACAGTACGGTTGATTACTATTATGCAGGGCGAAAAAGACAAAGAAAGAGATGATAAACGTGTATTTATTTGGATATATTATTTAACTGATCTGATTCATTCATTCATATATGCCTACAATCTACCAGTGCTTTGAACACATAAGTATATCATATAAAATACAATTATATACGTTCATTAAAAATTACAAACATTGCAAATGATCGGTTGTGCATTAATTTTACAACATTGGATAGTGGCACTATCCCTTCCACCGGTAAACAAATGTTTGTGCGCCACCCTAAGGTGCACAAAAGCCACCGTTTGCTGGGCTGACCCTAAAAAAAACGATTCAACACAAACATAAATAGGTATACATAAATAATGTAATCTTGTGAGCGAGTAAATTGACATTGGTGACAGTGGTGTTTAACAACAGCTACGTCCATGCAAAATATAGCAACGTATCATTAAGTTGCAAAAACGTTTGAAAAGTGGCACAGGTCTTTAGGCTTGATTATTTGCATTAACATGATGAATCTATAAAAAGCAATACGGCACAAAATATTTCTGAAAACTAATATAACTTCACTTCGTTTGAACGTGTACTGCTCTGTCATTTTCAAGAACCCGCCCAGTGAACGCAGAGGATTGTGGGTAGTATTGGCTCGTCTAGGATGCAGCGATGCATCCTTGAAAAATCTCGGAATTCTCAAAAACAAAGGACGCAAAAATGGCGCGGCTTTCGAGTGTCCTCAACATTGGAACAGTGCTTGTCGGCGTTCTATGACGTAGCGTCCTTAAAAGGGCGGCCGTTGAGCATGCTTCCTTGACATTGGGATACAGCCCATGTTCGCAGTGTTATCGTCTGGTCCGCAAGACCCGGAAGAGGGGGGGAGGAGCCGGTGTGACGTATTACCCTCGGCTTCCTCCCTTGTCTGTGGTGCTGCCTTCTGTGGCTAAACTAATTATTGCAGCCTTCAGTAAGGTCCCGCTCCCCTGGTGGCTATGTATAGTATTTACGGCTTATATGCTTGGTCCTGCTTCATAGGGTCTATGTTAGTGTTGGCTCGTTCGTTCGCGAACCGGTTCGAATGACCGAGTCTTTAGGACGGACGAACTGAACCGGTTCGTCTCTCTCGTTCGTTCGGTCATCTCGTTCACCATTCGATTCACCGGAAACTCGACTGAACGAACGAACGAGTTTCCGGTAGCACTAACTCCACTGAATCTGACTGACTCAACTGAGAACCGTGCAATGGCGTGCATTCCATGATGCGATTCACCGTTACCGGAAACTAGGCTGAATCGCGAACGACTCCTCCGCGTTCAGTCGAGTTTCCGGTGAATCGATTCACCGGAAACTCGACTGAACGTGGAGGAGTCGTTCATGAATCGTATGTTCGTTCAGCCTGGTTTTCGGTAGCGGTAAATCGCATCATGGAATGGACCCCATTGCACGGTTCTCAGCTGAGTCAGTCAGACTCAGTGGAGTTAGTGCTACCGGAAACTCGACTGAACGAACAAACGATTCGCGACGACTCCTCGTGGCGAACTGAATCACGCAAACTGGGTCACGGAAACAAATCATTGAATCCACCACTAGTCTATGTGTGGGTTGCTTAGGTTCTTAAAATACGTAACAGCACCAAATACAATTATCTCGGTTTTGTCCTCATTTAGTTGAAAGAAATTTCGGCACATCCAGTCTTTCACTTGCTCAATGCACTGGCACCGCAGATCTATGGGCTGATTTGGTGATGTCATTTGGTGATAGTGATACATAGATTTGCCTGTCATCAGCATAGCAATGATGGTCAACATTGTTATTTTGCATGATTTACCCTAGTGGGACCATGTCGATTTTGAATAAAGAGGGGCCTGAGATCGAACCGTGTGGGACTCCATATGTCATGTTGGTTGATTCTGATACAAAGTCGCCAATGAAAACAAAGTGCTTCCTATTTTGTAGGTAGGACCTGAACCAATTTAAGACTTTGCCTGAAAGCCCCACCCAGTTTTCTAAACTGTCCAAAAGTATTGTATGGTCTACAGTGTCGAATGCAGCACTGAGGTCTAGTAGCATTAGTATTGAGGTTTGGCCAGAGTCTGTGTTAAGACAGACAATGGAAACAAAGTGCTTCCTATTTTGTAGGTAGGACCTGAACCAATTTAAGACTTTGCCTGAAAGCCCCACCCAGTTTTCTAAACTGTCCAAAAGTATTGTATGGTCTACAGTGTCGAATGCAGCACTGAGGTCTAGTAGCATTAGTATTGTTAAGTATTTTAAGAAGCATTACCCTCACATAGCCACAAGGGGAGCAAGACCTTATTGAAGGCTGCTCCCTCCACAGAAGGCAGCACCTTTAGATAGGTGAAGAAGCCGAAGCCATTACGTCACCCCGGCCACGCCCACTGCATAGGCCACGCCCACTTGACGTCCTCTATCGGAGGACATCAAGTGAACAGGCCAGAGTTCAATAGGTAGACGGCAGAGAGCCATCGGGCCTAAGCCCGGAGGCTTGAAGTAGATCACGGTATTGTCCTCTCCACGCGTTAGATACAATTCCCTCCCTTAAGCTTCATAGTTTACCATACCGAATCATGCCTACTTTATAACAAATGAAGTGAGTTAAAAGCAACCCGGGATTGGACTATTTTCTTCGAAAAATGCTGCAATAATTTGGTGACCACGACGTTTGGAAGAAAGTCCCGAGAATCCTGGCGGGCGCGACGCTAAAACAACTTCAACAGGCCACACACGTCTGAGGTAAGTAGAACTCATTGTCTTAAAGATTAAATCTGAAATAGGATTGGTTATAAGAACATTTAGGTGTAAGTTTGTTTTAGCCACCGTCCGATCGTGCTGCTCCAGAGGCCTAGCATAACAACACGTGTAGATCAACGGTTGCAAGGAACTCTGAAGGCCCTCCCTCCCCCTTTCTTTACACTTGAGTTGTTTTGAGTACTCGTCGTTAAATCGTTCTTGGTACTGGTTGAGAGGTGAAGTCCTCCACTATCGGTCTCTGTATAGATCAGGCCAAAATAGTATATTAACGAGAGTTATCTTTAACTTCTCAGATTCTTCTGACCTTTCCTGAGGCCGGCACGATCTGTGTTCCTAAGCAGTAGCTCCATTGAGGACGTTCGGAGTGAATACCATCTTATCTGCCAATCCGCCTAACTAATACCACCCATGCTTACATTTTACATTCAAGTCTGTTGGTATTTTGTTATTAAAGACGATGAATTATTAAGGTAAAAGACCCCCTGACCCCCTACGCTCGTAAAGTCCCCACCGCCCCCCCCCTCCAGGCCCCCTACACACGAGTACCCCCCCCACCCCACCCCTCTAACGCCTCCCTCCCCTTGAAACCTTTTCATCTCCCTCTTAAGATCCCGTCCAACACCCCACTCCCCCCCCTCCGCACCCCCTTCGTGAATCTACCTTCAAACACTCTCTTCCCCTACCCTTCCTTATTCATATTGCTTAAAGAAGGAGGCTAAACCCCTTCCTATTGTCAGTTAAATTGAAGTCTTATCTTATTGTTCTTTCTCCCCCTTGCCCCCTCCCACCCCTAACACCTAGTCATGTGTTGGAAGCAGAATGTAAATTTAGTATATGTGTTTGTATATTTGGGGGTCTCTGTGACTGGGTGCTGAAATACAGGGAGCCAGTCCCTAGTTGATATCGCCAAAACACGCAAATATTTGTGTAGGTTGTAATCAATGTTTTTTGATTCACCAACATTAATAGTTTAAACGATCTGTAAATGTTAACATTTGTACTAAATTGGTTCTTTCTCTTCAGGCCTTTTCAACCCAAGCAGTGATGGATGCCCGGAATTCATCATTTTAATTGTTTACATTACTACAAACTACGCCAATCTTAATATTCTCTCTCTTAATACTCTCTCTCTCTCTTCAGGAAATAGCAGTATATGCAGTAACGAATGCCTAACACTCACAGACATTAATGTTTTTCAAGGTTGCTGGGCCCTTCTGTCTGTTTTCATGCGTTTTGTGTATCAAAACAGGAGTGCAATAGACACTGGTTGCGTCATGCACATGGATATTAGAGAACCAGGATGGTTCAAATAGACACAGGGTTCAACTGCTAAAATAATATGTTTAATTAATAAATGATGCACATGGTTTTAACCGGTGCACAAGGCGGGAGTTAGCTCAACTGCTGTAGTTCAATTACAATAACATTTGTTTCAACCGATAACTTCTGAATTTTTCTTTTAGGTTCAGTTTTTGTTTTGTTTATAAAATATCACCATATAATTAATACCCAGATGTGCAGAATTGTTGTGAGTTTGGATGACTCTATGACTACCTAGTTTAGACGGTTTTGATTGACCTAGCTCAAAATTCACCACGCGTCAACCGACTCGTTCCTGCAGTGTTCTGGAGTGCTGACGGTGGTGCTCAATGGGAGGCTCCGGGAGAGTTGACAATCGCGGGCTCACACGGGGTGTGGTGACGGTGGGGCTCATGGGGAGGCTCCGGGAGAGTTTTCAATCACGGGCTCACACGGAGAGAAATCAAGTAAGTCAGTAAGTCAGAAGGTTGAATTAATGTATCGATTTGATGTTGACCAACAAAAAACTAGATAATTATAATAATAAATACTGTTCATGTAATGGTATAGTTAGGTCTGGGACCTGCGTAGCTAAAAAAACTGTTTTGGAAATAGTAATGGATGTGTCCGGGACATGTATAGCTATAAAATAAGTAAAGATAAAACTGGGTTTTACTTTACTTCACTTTGCTAAGACATATGCACGTTTGATGTGGTATGCAAAAGGTGGCGCAATAGGATGTTGTGCAGAGAATAAGGCGTATGCACGTTTGATGTGGTATGCGATGTACATAGGAGTGAAGATTAGGTCATCCAATATACATAGTTAGTGTAGGACAATCGGGTAGTATGATGAAGGTAACTGTTATTATGAGATACGGTTAACACAGAAGTGATATTGAACATGCACATTTTAACATTGTTATTTCCCTTTTACATCTTTTTGGTTATAGATAAGAAATGGATTAGCGATACATCTGCTGGGAAGGAAACCTATATGCTAGGGTTCTCAATTTAGATTCAGAAGTAGTGGGCTCACCTTTCAAATGCCACTGCTGCTGCTGTAACGCTTTGATACAACGTCAGCGTTTCATAGTATGATATTTTTTTTAATTCTGATAAGTTGCGACACATAGGTATACTGACTCATGTATCGTTTAAGGTTTAGTGCATTTGAGAACAGTGTGGTCTCAAGACGGCTGCATAGACCCACCAATATCGACCTTTGGTTTTGTATACTGGTTTTAATTTCTCTTCACAAAAGATTGGTTTATATACAGATTATTAAGGAAAGGAACTTCAACTTGGTTGCACTACGGCGTTGTTAGGTTTGGTTGTCATTCAATGCGCATAGCTGAAGCAATGCGCAAGGAGGGATGTAGTGTGAAATTAAATCAAAGTAGATACTGTAAAACAATTAAAATTAGAATTAAAGGAAATATGTTTTTGAACAACTAACTGCTGTACATGAGTTTGTATTTCTACAATAGAAACAAAAGTTCCAGAACCAGATGCAGACACACCCGGAGCCTACAAACTACCACCGCCGAGCAATGACTAACAGTCACATGAGGAGATCAAATAACAGCAGGATTTCAATCAGTTCTGTTTTGGTTGTCCACCATTAGAAAAATATTGTTTGTATAAATAACATATCATAATCAGCAACAGTTCGTAAAGTTCTCCACGAAAAAAGTTAAAGGAATATATAAGGCATGGATATGTTATTGACAGAGCAAGGAGGGGTGTATGCAATGATAGGCACAACATGAACATGTTGTACTTTTATCCCCAATAACACAGCCCCGGATGGGTTGGTGACCAGGGCCCTGGCATGATTACAATCCCTCAGGTTCGAATTGGCAGAGAACTCCGGCATTAATGACCCTTTCACAGGATGGATGGAGAATGTGTTTGGGAGGTGGAAAGGCATGATCCAGTAAGTGCCCGTCGCGGGAATAATGGCAGAGACCGTGTTAATTGTCACCGGCTGCCGTTGTATTCCCTGCGCACGAGGGCTACTGCATCTGCTGATCACCACAGCAGTGAGCGCTACAGAAGCGCCAAGTGCCATTCAGGCTTACATGGGGATCAGATATGATCTGATGAAAGTGAACGATACATCACCTGAGGGGCCCGACCCTATCCAGCTGTAATATGTAGAATAGTCAACACCTATACTATTCAAGTAGAAGCACCTGTGTCTAAAATAATCAATATCCTGGATTTACTTGAATAACTAATTATTGAACCACCAAGACGGGTTGTGTTTGTTATTATATAGTATTGTTTGGTTGCGAGTGCAACCCGTTATTTCTGTATTGCTGCATTGATAATGGTACTGTTGATCTTCTTTGAGACGGTTGTTTACAGATTTCCTGTTGCTGACACGACGACAATTGAACACCTGAAGGAGGCTCCCATGATGTGAAAGTAACCTCTCTGTGAGCTGAGCCCTTGACAAGGAGGGACGAGTCTTGGGTTCATGAATAACAGGCCCCGACGGCGACAGAAGAAACAGAAAAAACAAACAGAAATAGCTGCGATAATAACAACGTCCAAAACCACCCACATGCAACAGCGCACCAATACACGAAGATCACCTGAGCCACCCAAATCCATGCTAGCCTATCTAATCTTGATTTTTATTTTAAATTTTTATTATGACTACTAATTTTGTACTTTACTTTTGCACATGTTGAAAATTGTATGACCTTGTTGCACATAACCAAAAAGTATAAGCTTAGGATTTCTATGGATACTTTTGTTTGTGTGCTGTTTGACCATATGATTGTATGATAACCAGGATATATGTTCATTGTTGTATTGTTAATATGACTTGTATTACCTATGAGACCCATCAGGGCGAATGCCGTTAGAGTGTTATGGTAACCCGTGGTGGTTTTTACTCTAATATGGAGTTGTTCCCACTCGGTTGGTGGTGTTGATGATTTATTCTACTTTGACTATGATTTCGGTGTTGTAAATGGTGTTTATGATTTAAAATATTATTGTATGGTCATCTGAGGTGACCAAGGAGGGTTTGTTAAGTATTTTAAGAAGCTGCATTACCCTCACATAGCCACAAGGGGAGCAAGACCTTATTGAAGGCTGCTCCCTCCACAGAAGGCAGCACCTTTAGATACACAGCAAATTCCCTAGTGTTAAAAAGGCATTGTCAAAATATATGGACTCTTTCAGAGTTATTACAACAACATTGAGAGTAACTTCAACACACCTAGAGTAAGATATCACCCAGTGTAAGTGTACAATTTCAGAGTTAAATGTACAGTGTAAAATTTACAGTGTTAAGGCACATGGACTCTTTCAGAGTTATTTCAACAAAAGCAAGAGTACTAGTGACTAAAGGCAGGTGTTCCTGAGAAATAACTCTGAAGCTCTGGAAAGCCCCGCCCCCATTGCATCTTCCTAACTCAGGAACACGTCCACTTTGCTCACATTGTCGTGTTCCCATGGTCGTCATCAGTCTCGGTAAGTTACTCACTTTATTAGTTATTAAACCAATTGTTTTGGCATTGCAGTCACAGCAACATTTAACAATAATGTGTTATAGCTGCTTAACAGACTTGAGCTGTTTGTATCTTTTCAAATACCGAATTACAAAGGGCTAACGGCCAAGGTCAAAGCTAGCATGAACATGCACATTTAAGTTAGCTTCAACATTGCCGACAGAGTTGGACAATAGTCCGTTAATTATTAATTGTTAATGTTAATGGCCTGTCGTCCAACTCTCGGCAATGTTGGTCAATTTGAAAAACTGTTAGTGTTTTATTCTTTTTACTCAAAGTTTTTAGTCTGAGTTCATTACATAGGAAATACTGGTGCGGGGAGTTGGCTGAACAAGCTTACTGTAGGCCAGGAGTGCCCAACCAGTCGATCGCGGTCTACCAGTAGACCGCCGACAGATCCCAAGTCGACCGCGAGGGTTGAAGAAAAAATAAATAAAAGAATAATAATAAAATTAATTCATAAAAAAAAATAAAGTATTTGCGCGGGACATATACGCGCGGTAGCGCATGCGCTGTCAACAGAGCAATAAAAAAAAAGGAAGGTATTTGCGCGGGACATACGCGCGGTAGTTGAAAGCCGTCAACAGTACTATTTACCGTACGCACTCCTAAACGTTGACATGGCTGAGGGGAAACAAGCTAAGACCTACCATTTTCACCCTGAGTGGGAGGAAGATTATTTTTTTGTTTATTCTCATTCAAAGCATGTTAGTTTGATCTGCAATGCAACGGTGGCGTTGGCAAAGAAAGGGAATCTGGAGCGGCATTTTAAAACTGTACACGGGAAAAAGTGTTGTGAGGTTAGTTACTGCAGGCTGGGAACGATGCGTGTGGGTTTGCAATGTTGACACTAGACTGGTCGATTTCGGGAGGTTGGCTACTTGAAAAGTAGATCTTGAGTCAAAAAAGGTTGGGCACCCCTGCTGTAGGCACATTCAGTGCGTTTACATGACACTCAAGAAAGTCAAATTATTGGCTTAGTCCGATGCTTTTAGACGTTTCCCGCCAAGCGTGGTTATTTGACCAGGAAAAAATGTATTTATATTTTTTGCATTTTTTTTAAGGGCTTTTAGCCGTTTCTACTGATCAAGTTGCATCCAGATATTTTTTCACCTTCATGAATGTTCCACAACGGTGTGCATATGTAGAATCCATTAAATCTGATGGATTCTGAATTGATTTCATGCAAAAATGAATTTGCATGCAATTATTCTGAGGAATAACTGCTTGATGTTAAAGGGCTTTAAGTTAATCAATAACATATCCCCAGCTTCTATATGCTACTGTCAAAGTGCTGTGCTGTAGATGATAAAATTGTCTCATCTCTGATTTTACAGGTGCCATCATGTTGATAAAAACTAAAATAAATATGGAACAAAAATATGTCAGGATAACTGAGCCAAACTTGGAAGAATTCTTGGATGCTGGTAAGTATTAGTCATACTATATTGTAAAAACAAAAGCAAAGTGGACATTGTCATTTCATGCTATCAATATTCTAATGGTTGAAAATATTTGTCTTGCTCTCTGGCAAGCTAGCTCTTGTGTATTTTCTTTATAGGGTCACAGCAACCAATGGTGGTCAGCTTTGTTGAGTTTGTATTGAGTGTACAATTGTATGTCAATAATAATGACGATGACATTAGGTGCCCTACACAGTGACCACGTCACTAAGGGTTTTTAGGGTTTAAAGCCTCTGTTTGTGTATTTTTCCCTAAGCTTTCATGAAGTTCTCCATCCCACCACCCACTGAAGGCGTCACAGTGTATGACGAGACGGGAACGGAGGTGGACGCAGACGTCTTTGAAGACGTTGCACAGCAGCCAAATGCTGGTGTATTTACAATCAGATTCAAACACAGTAAGTTTCTGTCATGACTTTTTTTCTTTCTGACTCTTCTTTGAGCTAGACTCGGTTAAAAATGTAGGTTGTGGGAAACTGACAAATGGGATTTTTTTTTCTCTCATACCTCATGTGTAGCATTGGAGGGAGCAACAGGCAGTTCACTGCCTGATGCAGCACTGGAACTTTCTAACTACAACCCTGAAGATTCAGTCATCCTAGAACTTTTATCTTGCACTTCTGATGACACCATCATCCTGGAGGAGGATTCAAGTCCATCTGCAAAAAGGCAGAAACAAGACCGAGATGCCAAACACGTATGTTGATGTGTATAATGTTTGATGTGGCAGATTCCTTTGGGGATTGCTCACTTTTTATTGTATTTTCTGTGTTTCACAGTTAGTTGAATCAGCCCTGGCTAAGAAACCAGGTGGAGACCGCATTGTGAAAGAATACAACAGGACAAAAGGTCTAACTGACTCTTCACGGCGACAGATGGTGAACATCCTTGCTGCCGACATGACTGAAACTCATGGGTAAGAGAAACTTTACTGGACTCTTGTTAGTAAAATCTGATTTGGCTGTTCAATCACACCTCTCTGCTTTCATCAGTTAGTTTTGTTTTTATTTATAGACTTAGTTCGTAAACTTTAAACATTCCATCTTAGTAGACTTTTTTGTTATTGTTATTTTACCCGTTGCAGGATGGCACCGCCACGGCATGTCAGAGAGATGTATGCCAAAGGCATAGTTTCCATGTTCCCGTACCTGATGGATCCATATTCCAAAAATGGATATGCAAGTATTTTTATGCATTCAAACAAATATACAGAAACTACAATGCAATAAGCAATTAGATATTGACTGTGGTGGGTGTACACAAGTACAGTTTTCTACTTAGTAAGTATTGTTTGTCTTAATTTAAAGGAACATTTCTATGATGGAGAAAGTGGCACTGGTTATTTAGCATGGAGGCTCAAAACAATCCAGAGGAGCAATGCTACATCAGCGACCAGAACTTCTCCTCGTCAGACCTGTGGAGGGCCGAAAGCTAAGAGAGATGCATTAAGAAGTCCTGAGATGACCCTGACTGAAGAGCAATCCAAGGAGGCCATGTCATTCATGAAGTATTCTTCTGATGAGGCCACTATCAAGCAAAAGATGAAGATTACATTTGAATATCGTCGTCAGATCGTCCTCGATGAAGAGAAATCCTCAGGCGTCCTGACTGAATTTCCACGGTTCCGAGACGTCAAAGGCCTGGTAAATGAGTGTTTAAGCATACAACACTACAAATAACCTGAACTGTCACTTTTATGTTTCTTAACTCTTGCTATGTCATTTATCTAATGCAGGTTGAGCAAGACTTCATCTTGCAGTTTGGAGAAGATGTGGCTGCTCTTTCCTCAATTATCCTCCTCCTCCACCTGATTCCTCCATCAGCCCAAGGCCGAAAAAGACCTGGCAAGGTGTCAGCAACCCAGGCTGAAAAACATCTGGTTGTGTTCATGAAGGTGTGTATTGTTGGTTATCGGAATGTCAAGGGATGTTTTTGTTTTATTTTTTTTGAAATTGTCATTTTTTTAAGTAATGACAATTAATGAAGTTTTCAAGGCCTTGAAAAAAAAAATATGGCACATTTGGTATAATTATACTTAAAATGTCTCAATCAAAAGCTTCTGTCGGACTAGTCATCCGAGCTGTGCAGCCCTTGTGTTTTTCCAACATCTGTGATGTTAAATTGATGGACATAGATAAACAACCTATAAATCATCTATTATGCCACTTAAAACTTAACATTTCAAACTCTCAAAATATATGAGATGTATTTAAAACGTAATTGTATACCTTTAATAATAATTACGGTTTTGAACCAGATTAAAGCATTTTATTCTGATCTATGTTTAACTTTACTCCCATCTTTTATCAGAGTGGAACGAGCGTCCAGGAACACGTTGATGCCATCACCAGCTCCACTCAGCCCTATCTTCTTGCCATTGGGATGAATAGGGCCACCATCCATGAGTTCTTCATCGTGATTGACAAGCAGGCCATACCATGCAGGTCAACCAGTCTCTTGGAGCTTTCGACAAACTCTTTAAGACACACTTTGTGTTTGGTATCATGTACAATCAGATGCTCCAAAACATGTACACCTTTGTACAGACCACTGTGTTCAACATAGACGTAGGCAAAGTCCGGGAGAGCCCTCGTGTCGCAGAGATTCGCGCTAGACTGCTACAGTAGTTTGTGTATAAATTAACTCAGAATGGGGATGATTTGTTTTGTTTGCCGGACACATTTTGTGAGTGTCATCATGCTGATCAGGCATATAAGATTGATTCATGGTTTATGTTCAGGAAAGTCACTGCGCTTAAAATGCGCTCAAGTAAGATGTTGTCATGTTTTTGGAACCTTTTCTGGTTTCAGAAAACACTTAAACTCAAAACATGCTAAGGAAATTGAGCGAGAAGTTGAAATGGATGATATTGTTTACAGTGATGATGTTGCAATTAATGCTCCCTCACAACATTTTGAAGTATCAGCTAGTGGCTCTCAAGTCGTGCCAGTATCCAACGTGAGTATTCATGATATGTGTGCCTCTGCTATTGCACATCTTCAGGTTTCTGGTGTAGGCCAGTCTACTTTAAATACTTTAGTGTCAAATATGGAAGAGGTAGTACTCGAAGTGCAGAGTCAAGCCAAAGATGCAGCTTTGAAATGCTTAGCTTCTCAGGATACTGGTTCTAAAGAAAAAGTAGAACAACTGTTTGAAAAACTTGAAAATCCTTTTACCTCACTGAATACAGAATCAAAACAAAACGTATTTTTTGAGAAAAAATGGAAAACTGTTCAACCTGTTGAAAAAGTACTTGGTGTCAGATTTGAAAATAGAAGAAACCAATCTACTGGAACATATGATCAAGTCGTTGTAACAGACAAATTTGCCTATGTTCCAATTCTGCAAACATTGCAGTCTATTCTGGAAAATCCAAACCTCAGGGATATGTTGACATCTAGCCATACTCCCAAGGATAATGTATATTTTGATGTAAAAGATGGGTTGTATATGAAGAGACATCCTCTTTTTTCAAATGAAAGTTGTGCATTGCAAATTCAATTATTTTATAATGACTTTGAGACCGCTAACCCATTGGGATCTAAAAAAGGTATACATAAATTGGGGGCTATATATTTTACACTGAGAAATTTTCCCCCAAAGGTAAATTCTTCTTTGGTGAATATACATTTGTGTGCACTTTTTCATGCCCAGGACATTAAAACATACGGGTTTGACACCATACTTCAGCCCATCGTCAGTGACCTAAAAGTGCTTGAAACTGATGGGATTAAAGTTCCCACTTTAAAAAGTCCTGTACATGGCAGCATTGTGCAAGTCACCGGGGATAATCTTGGTATTCATGGCTTGTTTGGGTTAGTAGAATCATTCAGTGCAAGGAATTGCTGTCGCTTTTGTGTCTTAGAAAAAAGTCATTTTCAAACTGTGTTTTGCGAAGATGAAGAAAGTGTGATATTCCGAACAAAAGACATGCATGAAGAACATTGCTATACTGCGCAAACAAATCCACAGCTACCTCATGTTTATGGTGTCAAGCGTTCATGTTTATTGAACTCTCTGCAATATTTCCACACAGTCGAAAATTATTCTGTAGATATCATGCATGACGTTTTAGAAGGAGTAGGACAGCACGAGCTTAAACTTGTATTGGAGTATGTTCAGGTGAACTTTATAACTGCAAGAGAGATGGCACGTAGAATAGAGTCTTTTAACTATGGCTACTCTGAAAGGAGAAATCGTCCCCCTGCAGTGAAGTTATTTGATGGAAGCAACGATTTGGGTCTTAATGCCATACAGTCCTGGTGTTTGTTGCGTAACATGCCATTGATATTTGGCGATCTAGTGCAGAGAGATGATGAGTGCTGGCATCTTTTAATGTTGCTTCTGCAGATTATGGATATTGCATTTTCTCCTGTTGTTACATATGGTATGACCATCTTCCTGAAACACATTATTGTTGAGCATCATCGGCTTTTTAAGCATGTATTTCCTTCTAAAAACCTCCTACCTAAGCATCATTTCATGACGCACTATCCTCGATGTATAAGGGAAATTGGACCAATTTTGCACACTTGGTGTATGCGTTACGAGGCAAAACATAACTTTTTCAAGACCCAGCTTAAGAGTTTCAAAAATATCACTAAGACGTTGGCCAAAAAACATCAAAGATACATGGCCTTGAATTTGGAATCTATCAACCAGTGTAGATTGACTATTGGTCCAGGAAAAATGTTGCAGCTAAACAAATTGAAGGAAGGCCCTGAAATTGCTGCAAAACTTAACACTGCACTATCTACTAATGTTATGACAGTGAAATGGGTAAAACGCAATGGCACTGAATATCGACCTGGTCTATTGGTGTGCGTTGAGGTAGCTGATGAGATGCCAGTATTTTGTCAGATCCGGACTGTTATTGTGAAGGATGAGCAAGTAACACTAACTGGCTCAGGTGTAGAAACGGTTTGTTTCGATGAGCATTACCACGCATTTAAAATTGTTTTAAAGCCATTCCAGGCAGTTAAGGTGGTTGATGTTGAAGAGTTGGTCTACTTCAAACCATTGGATGTTAAGATGGTGTATGGATCAACAGATTCCTCTCTTTATATTGTTCCATATTGCCATCTAATGCAGCTGTCACACTAAATTTGTACCGGCTGCCAAATTTGTACCGGGCGCGTCATCCATACGTAATCCACTCCAAATCTGCCTGGCAACAGATGATCGCTTCGTCCGTTGCCTGGCAACGGACGATCGCGTCGAATGACGTGAACATTCGCGAACCTTCTATCTAGCGATCCGTTATCTGTATTGTGCTATTTCGTCCTTGACCTGCTTTACACACTCAGTTTACTTGCTAAATTTGATTAAACAATTAAATACAATACAAATATAAAGTAAAAACAAGTGTTATCTGTAATGATATCAACATCAGTTATTAGACCGTCACACGGAGCATGCGCAGTTGGATTGGCGCGCTGCATGTTGATGTCTGTTCCAAGATACATCGTGTGTTTATTAAGGAACCCAAGAAAACATTACATTATCTAGCGATCCGTTAACTGTATTATGTTATTTAGTCTTTGGCAACATGAGCGCGAATGTTTTTTGAAACCTGCCCGGCAACGGACGACGCGATCATCTGCTGACAGGCAGGTTTGGAATGGATTACGTATGGATGACGCGCCCGGTACAAATTTGGCAGCCGGTACAAATTTAGTGTGACACAGCCTTGACCAGTGTTTTTATTTTTTGAAGGTAGAATCAGTACCCAGAATAGAACTCTGAAGAATAAGTCCCGCCTCCGAGGCTCCTGGTTCCCTTGATCAAATATGGGAAATAACATGGGTTTTTTGAATGATCGTACAACAAACTCTGTAGGTGGCGAAGAAGTAAAAGCTGCTCACGTTTTGAACTACATACTATTTCCATCTAGATTCCACTTGGGATTTGGATTGTCGGTGCCGTTAAACTAGTAAACTATTATAAATGCTACTTTAACGGCACCGACAATCCAAAACCCAAGTGGAATCTAGATGGAAAAAGTGTGTAGTTCAAAACGTGAGCAGCTTTTACTTCTTTGCCACCTACAGAGTTTGTTATGTACGATCATTCAAAAACCTCATGTTATTTCCCATAGACATTTGACCAATGGAACCAGGAGCCTCAGAGGCGGGACTTATTCTTCAGAGGTCTATAAACATTAATATTTGACATCCTGGTGTGTTTTATTTGTTTTTCACCTGAGTCTCTGTAAAACTTTATTTCTTTAATAAATTTGTATTAAGACATCGATATATTGTTGTGTTTTGCTTTTCTCCTGCAGACACTTATTTTTATTTATTTTAAGTGTAAGCTGGACATGGTAGGGTAGAAAAATAAGTGTTGCATAATAACACTAGCCGGGAGTAAATACACAAGTATATATGTTTTAACACTAGTAGGAGTCAGTTAAAAATCAACACTGTAGGGACAAATCTCTCAGAGTTAAGTAGGTCTAGCACTCATTAAGAGTAAATTAATAGGAGTTAATTCAGATTAACACTTAAAAAACACTCTTAATAACACTATCAGTGTTATTTTCGTCATAGTGTAAAACTTCAGTAACACTTGTCAGTGTTATATAGTCCCAAATATTAACTCTTATCAGAGTTGGATTAACTCAAAATGGTAAGTGTAATTTTAACACTTTGTAGATAGGGAACGTATGTTATCTGGAATAGTGTTAAAATTGACTCTTTAAGTGTTGGATTAACACTGCCAATTTTACTGTGTAGGTGAAGAAGCTGAAGCCATTACGTCACCCCGGCCACGCCCACTGCATAGGCCACGCCCACTTGACGTCCTCTATCGGAGGACGTCAAGTGAAGAGGCCAGAGATCAATAGGTAGACGGCAGAGAGCCAGGCCCGGGGGCTTGAAGTAGATCACGGTATTTTCCTCTCCACGCGTTAGATACAATTCC
Source organism: Gadus chalcogrammus (assembly GCF_026213295.1). Classification (NCBI taxonomy): domain Eukaryota; kingdom Metazoa; phylum Chordata; class Actinopteri; order Gadiformes; family Gadidae; genus Gadus; species Gadus chalcogrammus. Next base: position 36,620,589 of record NC_079427.1, on the reverse strand, counting down.
CTCCCTTAAAGCCCATGGTGCAGGTTAACCGGAAGTTTCGATTAATGGGTACATAAAGCACTCAAAATATGTATATAAAGTTTGAAATGTCTCCAAAATGGTGATAAAGTCCAGTTTTTGTTGTTTTTGGTTAGTAACGGTTATTTTTTACGCAATTCAGCGATGACGTCACGTGAGGTAGACGCATACTAGAACTAGCACTATGGCGTCTGACGGGGATGAGACTGATTATGTCGTTGGCTCAGATAAGTACCCTAAACTTAGTCAGAAGATCTAGAAATAGAAGGCATATTATGCCTTCTATTTCTTCTAAATATGGGCTAGCTTGACAGTCCCACCTGTGAACCCCTAGTGATTAGGAAATTCAGTCAGGACGCCTAGTGAAGCTTTTACCTTTCTCCGGTGAAAATGTTGTTTGCAAACGTAGCCGACGCCGAGTAGGCTGGTCATGTCTTCAGTGTAATTATTTTTGATAGTGCTAACTAGTTTTCCTCGTGATTGATTGTAGTAAGCGTGTCTGTGTCGCTGTGTTTGGCAGGTGTCTGTGTGGGCGGTGTAGTCCCGTGGAAACTGTGGTGGAGAGCTTGTGTTGTAGGGAGGTGAGCGCGTTTTGGTCGCTGGTCGAGGAGCTCACCCCGCGGCCAGCAGATGTAACGTGCCTAACGCAGCATCCTGGATTTGAGGCATGCTGCCTGAATCCGTTTGTGTTAAAAATAGCATACTCACACTTCAGGCAGGATCATGGTCCCCTTCAAGCCAGCACGCACGAGTATGTTCATAATTTAGGTTTACTTTACAAATCTTTTTACACCGAGTCCTTTGAACCAACAGTTATAGGTGACAGGAGATGTGTGCATACACAATAAACATGCATAAGAAACAGGCTTAAAATGACGTTTCCAACCTACTTACAGAGAGTTTTAAACTTAAGAATCTTTCCTACTTATCCAGAATCAGAATCAGAATCAGAATCAGAATCACTTTTATTACATCTTATAGTACAGTACTCAAGAGTAAAAATCTTAGGCTTGGTTCCTCAACATTCACATAGCAGCAACAGTAAAAGATAAAATAAATAGGAATAAGAATAAGAAACCATATGAAAAGGAACAAAGTAAAAATAAATAAATAAATAAGTAAGTAGCAGCATCAATAATACTAAAAAGTAACAACAGTCTGTTGTTGTGGTGTGCGTGTGGATGGTTGGGGGGTAGTGTGTTTTTCCAGGAGTCTGACTGCTTGGGGGAAAAAACTGCTTGTCATCCTCTGGGTTTTGGCCCTTAGGCTTTGGTACCGCCTCCCTGACGGCAGTAGCTCAAACAGTTTCTGGTTGGGGTGGCTGGGGTCCCCAATGATTCGGAGGGCCTTCCTGACACACCGGGCCTTGTAGGTTTCCTGGATGGAGGGAAGCCCACATCCGCTGATCCTCTCAGCTGTCCGCACTACCCTTTGCAGCATTTTGCGGCTTTGGGCAGTGCAGTTCCCGTACCAGGCAGTGATGCATCCAGTCAATATGCTCTCCGTTGTGCCTCTGAAGAAGGCCCCCAGGATCTTGGGCCCCACGCCAAACTTTTTCAGACGCCTAAGGTGAAATAGGCGCCGCTGTGCTTTTTTCACCACCTGGTTGGTGTGCTCCTCCCAGGTGAGGTCTCTGGTGATGTGGACTCCCAGGAACTTAATGCTGTGTACCCTCTCCACAGCAGACCCATTGATGGAGATGGGGTGTTGAATCTGTCTCTTCTTCCTGAAGTCCACTACGAGCTCCTTGGTCTTATCGGTGTTGAGAATGAGGTTGTTGTCCTGGCTGTACTGAGCCAGACAGTCGACCTCGCTCCTATAGGCCGTCTCATCACCATCAGTGATCAGCCCCATGACTGTCGTGTCATCGGCGAACTTGATCACTGCATTGGATCCGTGTGTAGCCACGCAGTCGTGGGTGTATAGGGAGTAGAGGAGGGGGCTTAGGACACAGCCCTGGGGGGCTCCTGTGCTGATGGTCAGAGGGGCGGAGATCTTAGGACCCATCTTCACCACCTGTTTTCGATCCGTCAGGAAGTCAAGGATCCAGTTGCATAGGCTGGGATCAATGCCTAGGTCCCTGAGCTTCCTGTCGAGTCTGGAGGGGACTATTGTGTTGAATGCCGAACTATAATCAACAAACAGCATCCTCACATAGGTGTTCCTCTTGTCGAGGTGGGCGAGGGCTAAGTGGAGTGCTGTGGCAATGGCGTCATCTGTCGATCTGTTCTTCCGATAGGCAAATTGGTGGGGGTCCAGGGCTGGTGGCAGCATTCTGCAGATCAGCACCTTGATGAGCTTTTCAAAGCATTTGCTCACTATGGGGGTGAGAGCAACAGGGCGCCAGTCATTTGGGCATGTTACCTTGCTCTTCTTTTGTACAGGAATGATTACTGATGACTTGAAGCAGGCTGGCACTATGCCCGTGGAGAGGGAGAGGTTGAAAATGTTTGTGAATACACCAGCCAGCTGGTCCGCACATACTTTGAACACCCGGCCAGGTAACCCATCTGACCCGGCCGCTTTTCGGATGTTGATGCGTTTGAACACCACACGTACATCCTCTTCTGTGATGACAAGAGCGCTGGCTGTATTATCTGCGTCCTCTGAGTAGGTCCTCTCTAGGAGACTGGTTTGGCTCACTTCAAAGCGGGCGTAGAAACTGTTCAGCTCGTCAGGTAAAGAGACAGAAGTATCAGCTGTGCAGCTAGAGGTCTCTTTGAAATCAGTGATGGTGTGTAGTCCCTTCCACATTCTGCGTGGGTCATTGCTGCTCAGCTGTGCCTGTATTTTTTTTCCATAATCCCTCTTTGCTGCTTTGATCACTTTTCTTAGGTTATACCGGGCAGCTTTAATTTCAGTTGTATCTCCCGTTTTGAATGCTGTTTTCCTAATAGTAAGTGCTGTATTAACATCAAAATTAATCCATGGTTTCCTGTTTGGATATACACGGACTGTTTTTGTGGGCACTACTTCTTCTATCACCTTTCCAATGAGACCCAGCGCTCCTTCCGCGATCTCGTTGACGTCACCACTGTTCTCTGCGAACTCAGTCATGGAATCAAAGCAGTCCTGGAGGATAGCGTCTGATTCGTCAGACCAGCATCGACTTGTGCGCGTGATTGGTGGAGACGTTTTCAGCCTGTGCTTGTAGGCGGGCACAAGGAGAATGGAAGAGTGGTCTGATTTGCCGAACGGGGGGCGGAGGAGGGGTTTGTATGCATTGCGGAATTGAGTGTAGGCGTGATCCAAGCATCTTCCGCCTCTCGTATTTACAGTTATGTGTTGATAGAATTTTGGCAAAACTTTCTTCAGTGACGCTCGGTTAAAGTCTCCAACCACTATTAGAGCGGCCTCTGGGTGTCTGTTTTCTATTTTGCTGATGGTTACGTACAGTTCCTTGAGTGCGACATTTGTGTCAGCTTGTGGTGGAATATAAACTGCTATGCATATGACAGCAGTAAAGTCTCTCGGAAGCCAGTGTGGGCGGCAGAGCAGGACTAGGTATTCGAGGTCCGGGGAGCAGAATGACTTGAGTGAGTGAACACTTACCGGTTTACACCAGGCTTTGTTCACCATGAAGCATACACCTCCGCCTTTACTTTTCCCCGAAAGTTCTCTTGACCTGTCCGCACGATGTACAGAGAAGCCCATGGGAGAGATTTCGTAGTCCGCGATATGTTCACCCAGCCACGTCTCTGTTAGACAGATGATATGGCAGTCCCTTGTTTCCTGTTGGAAGGTAATCCTTGCTCTCAACTCGTCCAGTTTGTTTTCTATGGATTGCACGTTGGCTAGCAGAATGCTGGGGAGAGGTGTTTTGCCTTCTCGCCGTCTGAGTCGGACGAGCAGGCCAGCCCGTCGCCCACGTCTCCGGCGTCTCCGACGCGGTAGTAGGGCCGTTGTTAGGCATTTGTTTACGTTTGCCAGCTGGGGTTCCCAGTAGAAAAACTCCGGTTGACCGTGAATAATCCCCGAATCTCTTATGTTCAACAGTGTCTCTCGGTCATATATAATACAGCCCGCAACTTTACAGGGTAAAATCACGCATAAAAACACTAAAATAAGTAAAATACTGCTATGTTGTTGAGGAGTCCGTCGCTCGCTCGCCTTAACCGGCGCCGCCACCATGACAACATCCCTATCCCTAGGCAATACCGGTACACTGCGTACAGGCAGGCTATACGCTGGGCTCATGGCATTTTACGGAAGAGTGTAAGGAAGCCTCTACCCTCTTGTGTGGTTTCAACCATCAGACAGCAATTCTAGAATGGTGACCAGACCTATCAGGGCTTTTAATGGCCTTGTTTGGAGGAAAATGAATAAAAATAATTGTTATTCTTATTCTGTTGTGATCATTCAATTGCCCTTAAAATGTTATAAAGTACTCAGAACACATGCATTTTGGATAAAAAAAGTTATTGGCATTGCTTGTAATGGTTGCTGAACAATCTATATAAAAAAATGGTTAGGCACAAAACATACAAGGAACACTGATGTAGGGCTAGACCCGCAATGTTTAATTCTAATTAATTCTGCAATAGTGTGGTCATACCCGAGGGTCAGTTGCTGGTTCTCTTTCTCTCACACACACATACTATTTCATGCATGCATACATGCAGTGATACATGCAAAAGCACATCAAGCAGACACACAGTGAGCCCAGACAACACCGCACACAGAGGTTGACAAGGCCCAGGTAAAATGATTGCCAAATTATTTTGAATTACATGCAAAGAAATTTCATGCAAATAATAACAACTAAATCATTGGACTTGTCCGTGGAAAGAAATAATAATGTGAAATTAGGTTTTCTTGAAGCGTGACTGCCGGGCTAGGTAGAGGCTGACGGCCTCCTCCTTAGGAATCTGTTCGAAGGATTTGGCGATGGGGGCGGGTGCATCGGAGGACAAATTGGCGCTAATCTCTCGAAGAACCGCGGGTGAATTGGCGTAGCTCTCCCGAAGGGCCTTCATCAATGATGTTGCATAACCTGCAGACATAATAATAATAATATTAATTATAATAATAATAATAATAATATTACTTTATAAGATTAAGATCATTGTCACTGATCACCGATGTCTCGTGCGCCATCTCAAAATGTGATAGAACTGCATGACACTGCTTACCGTATGAGGCTGCCTCTTTGATGGGACGCACCACAGGGGCACCTTTTCTGAAGCGCGGATACCGCACGCAGTACTTCTCCGTCCCGTCACTTCTCCGTGCTGTCTCGCGATTGGCATTATGATTATAATGCAGCGCCGCTAAGAGAAGCCTACGAAACACATTTGAGAAAACTTTTGAAACTTGGTGTATGTATGACAAAATACTACAATAGGCATGTTAATAGGTACTATTAATACTATAAAAGGCATAATAATTTGCAGTGTTATTCCATTGGATAGCACTGACCTGCTATACATCCCAAGGTATGATAACCCTGTGTGCTTGGGTGCGAAGTGCAAGATGAGGGAGTGGTAAGCCTCAAGCGAGAAGGTCTTGTGCTGTGGAGACAGCTGTCGAACATCTTTCAGTAAGGCAGCCCTCATCATTATGTTCTCCAACTTGACTGCTGCCAATGAGCCTGCAAAGACAAAGACAGGTAGGCAGGGAGGCAGACAGACACACAGACGGAAAACGTACAAATAGACAGGAAGATAGATAGACAGAATTCCTTTTTTAAATGGAAACACACGTGAAATTGTCCTGCATATGAATTATAGCAAACATAAACAGTAAACAGAATGTTATGAGATTGCCAGGGAATGAAAAAATAATTTCATCACAAAGGTCACATGTCAAAGCATCCAGACAATTACTCAAAGACAGCAAATTAAACAAAACTATGTAGAGCGTGCATAATACCAGTACTGTACCTGGGTCCAGCCACTCTTTGTTGCGCTGATCTCCGTCTAGAGGGCCATGGGCACAACTGGAGAAGGCAGGGGTGTCATGGTCATGGATGTCCTGGATGTGGTTCACTAAACTTCTCCATTTGGCCTCCATGACCGCTGGGTTGCCATCTGGGGTTGAGGCTGCGGTCCAATAGAGGTGATTCACTATAACTGGCCTCCACAACTGTAGTTGGTCACACTCTTTGGATGCTGCATCCAATGCCTTCCCCAGACCTGTTTTAGAACAAATGGTATTAATTGATATGCACTAACAAAAACTGCTTCAAGGTTCCAACAATGGATACATACTTTTGGCAATGTGCCACACGTCAAAATAATGCTGTGTCCCTTCAGGGATCAGCTCCTCTCTCACCCATTTGGCAACCTAAGGAGAAAAAAACCACCCACGCTAACCATCTTGGGCTTCAGGTTAACCTGCACAGCTGTGGCAGAGGCAGTAAACATACCCAAACATATGACAATCATGGCAAATCTAAGCGGCTATGTTTTGGTGTAGGCTATGTATTAATTTCATCAATGTGTATGGAAATGTCCTACTTGCAATGTTTGAGGCATAATATAATCTACCCCTTAAAATACCAAAGATTTACCGTGAGACCATCGGGGGGGCTTCAAATAACATTGTGTCCCAGCGTCAGAAGTGGAGGAGGGCAAGGGCTGATCCCCAGTATCGACACTCTCCACAGTACACTGTCTCCTGCAGTGAGGCGTCTGTCAACATCTTGCGAAAACAAATATAAAAAAGTATATTAGTATAAAGTATAGTGTATATAAGTATATAAAAAAGAAATGCAAGGATGTAGTGGTGAAATAAGAGGTGGGTAAACTATGAATACTTAGATCAGTGTTTCGCAACCAATGGTAGTGCATTTACTGTATTGGGAGGTAGCTAAACTCTGAAGTGAGAAGTGGATAAACTGTTTCTGAAATTTCAGAGGTGGGTAAACTGCGTTAAGCCTCCACTACAGCCCTGGCGACACGGTCACGGTCAAATACAGTATATGTGAAAGAGAACCGTAGCAGTCTAGCACTAACACAAAACGCAAACACACTGTTGTGAAAGCCGCTTGATGATGACGATCACTGATCCAAACACTAGCCATGAAGCTTTCATGACGATATGGACATTTACTTCAGGGCAATTTTGTTTTGGCTCATATTCGTGAATCACAAAATATGCTCTTCTAATGTCAGACTGATCATGCTTGTAGTGGAGGCTGTGTCAAAGGGAACACGGTATGCAAAATACAAACAGAGCTAGCTAACGCGCAGCTTGTAATTAGCAGCTATAGCATGATGCTTACCGTGGCAATCTCTCGCTTGCGGCAGACGGTGTCTCTCGACCTCGGGACAGGGCAGGCAAAGTGGTTTGCATGCATAGACGGCACGGCGGTAGGAATTAACTTCGCCGTCCTCTTACTCTTTAAACCAAGTGAGACCATCTTGGCATCCCCTGAGTGGTTATCCTCCTCCTTGAAATGCGCGCTGCATATTCTTGAGTACGCAGTAACAGAGCTAGCTGAAAAATCTGCTCGCCTAAACTTGACAAATTGCACCCAGCTTCGGAGAATCCCTTTGTCCTTGGGGAAGCAATGGACCCTATCTCCACTTTTGCTGGAGTTGTTGCAACCGCCACAAATACAGTAGAAAACCATTTTATCTATCTACTTATCTACTCTCTCTCTCTCTCTCTCTCTCTCTCTCTCTCTCTCTCTCTCTCTCTCTCTCTCTATCTATATATGTTATGTTATGCTATGCTATCCCTCACTATCTATCGATGTTATGTTATGCTATGCTATCCCTCACTATCTATCAATGTTATGTTATGTTATGCTATTCTATCTATCTATCTATCTATCTTTATGTATTTACTAATCTGACACTGTCACTCTCTCACTAGCGGCTTCGGCTGTCGTCCAAAAGCGGAGTACCTTACGTGACGTCATGCAATGCATTGTGGGAGAAATAAGAATCATCGCTAACCTGTGGCTAATAACCACTAATATATCACCTACTTTTCCTTATATTTATATTTTGTGATACCCTACAACATCAAATACAATGGATAATTGTTTAAATGTTTATTACCAACTAGAAAATTGCCAGAAAAGAAGAAAATAGAAACCTGCACCATGCCCTTTAAGCTTCATAGTTACCATACCGAAACATGCCTACTTTATAACAAATAAAGTGAGTTAAAAGCAACCCGGGATTGGACTATTTTCTTCGAAGAATGCTGCAATAAGACCATGTGGCCCTTACAAAAAACAAGATGGCGTCTATCGACCTACAGAACAGCGCCACAAGCATGCAGTTTATGAAATGGCACTGTTGCTTTAAACAAAGTGATCATATGCTATAGAAATAGCGTGGTCCCTTTAAACACGGAAACCACGGTGCTTCACTCAATACCTGTAGACTTAAACAAAAGTACGCTGCAAATTGTCCAAATTAACACTGAGACAAACACATCGTATTGGATTATTGTAGGAAAGAAAAGAAGACAGTTAGTGTTTATGTCCACGGTGGGTCAGTTAGGCTTGCAATGCAAGTGGGTCAAACACGCAGTCTTCCACCTCACCTACGGAAAAAAGATGACTTAGAAAAAGACGCTGCAACTCACGCACAGCTTCCGTGCTGGGAGCACCGATATAACATATCATACGCACCCGTATCGACGATATAGCATGTCTAACCGCCTCCAGGGAAACTAATCCCAAGCCAACGGAAGAATATGAAACCGATTAATAAAGTAATAGACTATTCCAACCAGCTGCAATGCTCCGTAATGGCGATCAACCCAAATAGTCGGTTATAACAATACACATGTGAGTAATCCGTCTCCTCACTATCTAACCATGATCCAGCATTAATGTCTCCTAATGGGTATAAACAAATAACAAATAAACCGCTGTAATACATCTCCGTACGGTACAAACATTAGGCCTGGCCAAGGCCTATATGGGATGGATACCGTCTATCAACATTCCCACTAATACAATTCCAGCCCTTAGCCTCCTCTATATGATTATTCCAATTAAATCTCCTTCAGCGTTCTCTGCGACCGTTCTTTTTAATTCGAGGTCTAGGCCTCCGGAGCAGCACGACCGGACGGTGGCTAAAACAAACTCTTACACCTAAATGTTCCTATTGCAGATTCAATCTTTAAGACAATGGGTTCTGCTTACCTTATACGTTTGTGGCCTGTGGAAGAGTTGTTTAGCGTTGCGCCCGCCGGGAATCTCCCAGCCTCTTACCTCGGGACTTTCTTCCAAACGTCAGGGTCTCCAATTGATGCGTTATTTCTTGAAGAAAGTGGTCCAATCCTTGGTCGCTTTTAACTCACTTTATTTGTTAAAGTAGGCATGTTTCGGTATGGTTACTATGAAGCTTAAAGGGACTCTTACCTTTGTTGCATTTTTACACTTTTTTTGGATAAGGTTAAATTGGTATTAATAAGGTAATAACACTCTAATATGCAAGACAGACCCACCAGGAGTAAAAACAAACAATTATTTTACTCTCATAATATTTAGTGAAAACTTCAACCAATAAAATTCTTCGGACCGAATGACCTTATTGGCCGACAGACCTGTCTGTTTGCTGCATGGATATATAAGGTTTTCCGTCTGCTTCTTGTGGCGCATTCGGGCCCGCGTCATCAAGGCGCGTCCTCAACTAGAGGGTTTGTTTTGATTCCACGGCAGACAGTAGCGAGTAGCGACTGACGATGGCAGACGAAAGTGGTCCACGGCGTACTGAAACTGCACCATTCAGTCCAATTAGGGGACTCATCTCGGACTCAGACTCACAGAGTTACCCTCCTCTGGAGCCTCAGGAAGACCTCCAGACTGTTGGCCACCAACTGCACCATTCAGTCCGACAAGGGGACCCGATTCGGCCTCAGAAGCCAAGTGGTCCCGCTCCCCTGGATGATTCTCAGGACCTCCAGACCGTTGGCAACCAACCGCACCACTCAGTCCGATTAGGGGACCCGTTTCGGACTCAGACGCGAAGTTGTCCCGCTACTCTGGAGCTCCGGGAAGACCTCCAGACCGTTGGCACCCAACCGCACCACTCAGTCCGATTACGGGACCCATTTCGGACTCAGACGCGACGTTGTCCCGCTACTCTGGAGCTACAGGAAGACCTCCAGACCGTTGGCACCCAACCGCACCACTCAGTCCGATTACGGGACCCATTTCGGACTCAGACGCGACGTTGTCCCGCTACTCTGGAGCTACAGGAAGACCTCCAGAACGTTGGCACCCAACCGCACCACTCAGTCCGATTACGGGACCCATTTCGGACTCAGACGCGACGTTGTCCCGCTACTCTGGAGCTACAGGAAGACCTCCAGACCGTTGGCACCCAACCGCACCATTCAGTCCGATTAGGGGACCCATTTCGGCCTCAGACGCTACGTTGTCCCGCTACTCTGTTTGTAATGCTCATACACCTTTCTTATACTCAGTGGGACCACTGTCCTTCAACATGGGGCCTCAAAACGGTATCGCACGAAGCCCATAAAATTACAGTGAGCCACCTGCTAAATTTCTTGTTTACTAGACCCCTGGTAGATATTATGACCCCTGGGAGTCTAAACATAACCCATGGTAGTCTAAACATAACCCATGGGAGTCTAGAACTTTTGTACTGTAGCGTCCCTGGGACAGTTAAATAGTTTGTGTGTTATGTGTTACATTATATTTCGTTGTCCGCTATGCCAGTTGTTCTATGTGTATGTATTGTAATGTTCTTTTTGTCAATCAGCGTGGGGGCGAATCATTAGGTCAGCTGGGGGAGGGCCTTGGTTGGCGGTGTTGGCGGTTGCCGGGGTAACCGGGGTTTGTTTTGTGTCGGTTTTCTGCCGTTGGTTACAATGTTACGGGTTTCAGTGACCTGGTTTTGGTTCATTAAAACTACCTTCAACTACTAATGACTCGACATCATTATGTCACCGGCGAGGTCGTTACAGTACTCTAAAAAATAACGCTTCGTTTTGTACGCTTAGGGGGTGGGGCATTGGAGGAAGGCGGGATGATTTGAATGTGCTGTAATTCTCAAATGCAACAAAGGTCAGAGTCCCTTTAAGGGAGGGAATTGTATCTAACGCGTGTGAGAGAAATACCGTCTACGAATCCCTCGAATTCTTGTGTGTCCGAATTGAAAAGTTGGGCGAGTACGGCATCCAACATGCCCGGATCCCTCTCGTCATTATCCGAGTCAGTGTCGCTGCTGTTGCCTGGCAGTTCAGTGATTATTCCTGCCTTCGTGAAAGCTTGGACCACAGTTGAGACTGTTATATCAGCTCAGGCATCCACGATCCATTGGCAGATAGTGGCGTAAGTCGCCTGGCGCTGTCTCTCTGTCTTGGTGACTTGGTGACGTGATGTTCGCCTTCTTGGCCCCGTCCACACGAAGCCGATTTTTTGGGTGAAACCACATAATGCTACGGCCACACCAAACGCGTGTAACGTGCCTAACTTGACGCTTGATCATTGTGTGTCACAAAAATGGTTCAACACGCCAACGCGCCTGTGGCTGCGCTGGATTTAGGAGTCCGAGGTAGGAAACCCAAACGCCGCCGTGTTTGGATGCATGATATAGTTTAGATCGGGTTAGATTAAATAATCTCGGATATAAATAACAATAATCGGGTTAAATAACTTCACATGGTGTGTCTGGTTTGTTTCCAGCATTCGTAGTGTTGATCGGCAGATAGTCCGCCAAGACGTTGAGGTTGCTTAGCAACCAGAGACGCTGTCCATGCAAGTGAATGGAGCGTTCCCTCTTCGTCATAACTATTGTTGCATATTCTCGAAGAAAGTTGTCCAATCCCGGGTTGCTTTAACTCACTTCATTTATTATAAAGTCGGCATGTTTCGGCATGGTAAGTGAAGCTATACGGAGGGAATTGTAGCTAAAGAGTGGAACACGTGTGAGAGATAATAACTCTGGCTACTATGGGCCACGGGCAGAGGCCCGTGACCCTTCGCGGGTGTCGGTGAAAAATCTCTGGGGCTCTTCCCCCCCGGTCCTCAGGTAGAGACCGTCAAGTGGGCGTGGCCTAGTGGGCGTGGCCGGGGTGCCGTAATGGCTTCGGCTTCTTCGTATATATAAAAGTGCTGCTATCTGTGGCTGGAGCAGCCTCCAATAAGGTATTGCTCCCCTTGTGGCTATGTATAGTATTTACGGCTTATATGTTTGGTCCTGCTTCATTTTGGTCTATGTGTGGGTAGCTTAGATTCTTAAAATACGTAACAATCCCTCCTTGGTCATCTTAGATGACCATACAATAATATTTTAAATCATAAACACCATTTACCACACCGAAAACATAGTCAAATTAGGATCAATCATCAACACCATCAACCGTGTGGAAAACTCTTGAATAGAGGAAAAAAACCACAATGCGCTCATAATACTGAGACGTCATTCACCTTGTGGGTCTCATTGGGAATACAGGTCATTATTTAACAATACAACAATGAACATAAATCTTGTTATCATACAATCACATGGCCAAACAGCACACAAACAAAACTATTCATAGAAATCCTGAGCTAATACTTTTGGTCATGTGCTACAAGGTCATACAATTTTCATCATGTGCAAAAGTAAAGTAAAAATTGGTAGTCATAATACAATTTTAAAAAATGCAAGATTATTGATAGCCTAGCATGGATTCGGGTGGTTCAGGTGATCTTCGTGGATTGGTTCGCACGTGGGTGGTTTTGGGCGTTGTTATTATCGTAGCCATTGTTTCTTCTGTCGCCGTCGGGCCTGTAATTCATGAACCCAAGACTCGTCCCTCCTTGTGAAGGGCTCAACTCAGAGAGGTTACTCCTACATAATGGGAGCCTCCAAACAGGTTCTCCATCGTCGTCGTGTCAGTAACAGGTGGCCTGTAAAACAACCGGCTTAAAGAAGATCAACAGTACCATTATCAATGCAGCGATTCAGAAATAACGGGTTGCACTCGCAACCAAGCAACACTACACAATAACAAACATAGTCTGGTATGGTTGTTTTAAAATGTGTTATTCAAGTAAATCCGGGATATTAATTAAAGAAGACATAGCAGCCCTTCGGCAGGACACCAAAGCTGATATCGCCTCTCTAAAAACGGAATTCCGAGCCGAGATGTCATCTCTGCGCTCAGCCCAGACCGAGACGGCCACCACTATTCGGGATATCGAGGGCGCGCTCAACCGGCATGATTCTAGCATTACAGGGCTGGATAAAACCATATTGGATCTCAAACAAGAGGTGGGGAAACTGAAAGACCGGAATGATGACTTGGAGAACAGAAGCCGCCGTCAAAATCTGAGGATTATTGGAGTACCTGAGGGTGTTGAAAATGGAAAGCCCACTGCATTCATGGCCTCGTTTTTTACCTGCGTTCTGGGCGACGAGATAACTGATCCTTTGGTGCTGGACCGCGCTCACAGATCCCGGCTCCTAAACCCAAACCCGGCGACCGTCCCAGACCCATGATAGTTCGGCTGCACTACTACTCGGATAAGGAAAAGATTCTCCAAGTATCCAGGAACAAGGGTGAGCTCAAATTCAGAGGGGCAAGGGTGCATATATTCCCAGACATGAGCGCCGAGCTTAGCCGCCGCAGAGCGGCGTTTACCCCAGTCAAGGCCAAACTCAGAGAGGCGGGCATTACATACGGTCTCTACCATCCAGCGGAGCTACGTCTTGTCCACGACGGAGTTGCACATTCCTTTAAGGCACCCGCGGATGTGGAAACCTTCCTTGCCAAACGCACTCGTCCCTCTTTGGAGACTTAAACGAAGGTAGACGCTGCGGTTCCCTGCGCTGTGTGCTGATCCCTCATACTGGACTGTAACCTACCTAATGTTCATACTTTTAGTTTTTCCCTCCCGGTTTATTTATTTTCTTATGGAGATGGAAGGAAAAAGGAGAATTTATTATGGACCGTGAGTGGAGAGACTATTATTTGTTATCACCAGTAGAGGACAGTCGGCATCTACCTACCAGTTTGGTTGGCGCACATCTTCTCCAAAGTAAGGTATCAGCATGTTATTGTTTTCCTTACTCAATTTGAACATGTTGCCGATAAAGAACTAGACCCACGTTTCAGAAGGGCCAGAAAAATGTACCGGTTTATTCGCTTACTTATCTTGCTAATGTTCTTTATTTTTGTTTTACCCTGTTATGGCCGCTTCTCTCTTTTATTGCATTTGTCCATTGTCAGTGGTGGGTGTTATATTTTATTTTATAAGTTGTGACTACAAAAACGTATGTGAAAGGAGCAGGGTTTCTATGGTTGTTAACTGCCTATGGCAGCAAAACGGAAAATGACCAAGTGTTCCCAGGGTTTTTTACCTCTCGTTTGGGGAGGGGTAATTTGTTTTTTGGGCTGGGAGGGTGTGGGTGGGGGGAACTATGTGTTTTATGTTTGTACACTTCTTTACTCTTTTAGCTTGAATGTGTGTGTGGCAGTGTCATTTACAAAATGCTGTAACATCCTTCAGTACCCTACTAATAACATAACAATCGGCCATGCTCTGATGAGCATGGTTGATTGTTGGCGGCAAAGAAATAATGGCTGACAATATTACAGTAAATTGCATTAGTTGGAACACCAAAGGCCTAAATCATATTAATAAGCGTAACAGGGTATTGTCCCATTTAAGAAGTATGGATGTTGATGTTGCTTTCCTCCAAGAAACTCATCTCAGGTCCTCTGACCATAACAGACTGTGCAAAGGATGGGTGGGGCAATTATATCATTCCATTTTTGAGGTGAAATCTAGGGGTGCTGCTATTCTTATTAACAAGAATACTCCTTTCATCTTGCAGAAGGTTACTGCAGACCATCTGGGAAGATCTGTTGTGGTCACAGGTACCCTGTATAATGTACCTCTAATCTTGGCCAGTGTTTATGCCCCAAATTGGGACGACGTGCAGTTTATGAAAAAATTCTTGTCCTCATTACCTTGTTTAACTACACACAGGCTTATTTTAGGGGGTGATTTCAACTGCGTATTAGACCCAATACTGGATCGCTCCTCGAACACCAACTACAATATATCAAAATCAGCTAGGACGATTAATGCTTTTCTACAAATGTATAATATGTCTGAACCCTGGCGCTCCTTGCATCCCAATTCTAAGCATTATTCATTTTTTTCCCCAGTACATAACTCCTACTCCCGCATTGATTACTTTTTAATTGATAACCAGCTAATGCCCTCGGTTAAGGACTGCAGATATGAGGGCATTGTCATCTCTGACCATGGGCCCGTGGTTTTACAAATATCTTTTCCAAAGAAATCTGCTCGGCGTCCTTGGCGTTTTAGTAATGTTTTGCTTGGGGATGAATCATTTGTTAAGTATATTAATACGCAAATTGATATTTTCCTGTCCATAAATGATACGTCAGATGTTAGTAAATCCACCCTCTGGGAATCCCTAAAAGCTGTTTTAAGAGGGGAGATTATCTCTTACACCTCCTGGGAAGCCAGGTCGAGAAAACTGCGTCTTAAAGACCTTTCCGACCAAATTAAACAATTGGATTATAAGAACTCAATTGCTCCCACGCGTGATTTTTTAAAGGACAGATTGACTCTGCAGACAGAATTTGACCTAATAACTACCCGCCATACAGAACAGCTCCTCCTCCAGTCTCGATCGAGGTTATATGAACATTCTGATAAGGCTGGCAAATTCCTGGCTCAACAGGTTAGACAGTCTATGACCTCTACTCTCATTTCAAACATCCGAAAGCATGATGGTCAAATTTCTAATCATGAGCAGGAAATAAATGATGAATTTAAGAGGTTTTATTCATCTCTTTATACTTCTGAGGTGATATATGACCCTTCTAAACTCTTCTCTTCTTCTCTTTTTTCAGAACTTAAATCCACCTCAAGTTAATGTATTATTAAAGGAGCAATTGGAAAAACCTATGTCTAAGGAGGAAATTAGGACGGCCCTTTACAGTATGCAGAATGCAAAAGCTCCAGGCCCTGACGGATTTACGTTAGAATTTTTGAAAAAATTTGGAGATAAATTATTGCCAATCTTGCTATCAGTTTTTGAAGAGTCCTTTGTCGAAGGCCACCTTCCACCAACCCTTTGTCAGGCTTCTATTTCGGTTTTACTGAAAAAGAATAAGGATCCCCTCAATTGTGGGTCATTTCGCCCTATTTCGCTCCTGAATGTGGATTATAAATTGTTGGCTAAGGCCTTGGCTCACCGTCTAGAGATCATTCTCCCTTCGATTATTTCACCTGACCAAACTGGTTTTATTAAAAAACGCCTCTCTTTTTTTAATATTCGTAGACTTTTAAACATCATACATTCCGCAGACGGTCAACACTTGCCTGAGGCAGTTATCTCTTTAGACGCTGAAAAGGCGTTCGATAGAGTGTGTTGGGCAAAATAACCTGCTGAGTACATTACAAATATAGCTAACTCCTACCCTAGCCTGATGAGCACATCACATGGCAGTCACATTACAATATAGTCAACTTTTAACACATAACACAAACATGATAATATAGTCAGGTCAAGGCCAGAGCCAAGGCCCCATTTCCCAAGCAGGCAAATGGTAAACACTCAGACAATGCAACAGTCATCCTCAAGAACGGGAGAGCCACATTAATTCATCACACAAGAGATACTTCGAGCACACAAGAGATACTTCGAGAACAAAGGAGACACTGAGGAGCTCTTCCCCGTTAGTAGGAACACAAGAAGATACACTTGCATACACCAGGGCCTAGGAGCCAAGGTCAAGCAAAAACACACAGAACCACACACACCTCATCGAGAGGAGGATACAGTATAAAACTGTATCACACAGGGACTCATGACCCTTCTTCTTCTGAAGCAGACCTTCCACGGAGGCGAAGCTCCGGACGAACCATCAGCGCTGATTAGGGACTTAGACATATTCGATTTCTCACGCTTTATGACTCTGTATAACCGTTGCCACTTTACTTAATAAATCCAAGGTCCTCGTGCCGACAGACTTTATTACCTCTCCGTCTCATTTTATCTGATCCAGTAACTAGACAGACCGTTTTTCCCTTCAATTTGGTGACCCCGACGTTTTCTGAATTGAACACGCAACTGGGAAACGAGAGACGGAGAGCGGCACGACCTCGGGACCCCGGAGCACCGGACCGATTCCTGCAGTCTCACCTCGCGATCGCACAACAAAAGGTAGGCAGAACCTGTTGATAAAATCCAAACTCTGCATAGTTATATAGGAATCACATTAGGAGGTGAGACTGTGAGAGCGGTTCGCTACGGGATATCTCGTGGGGACGAATAGGACTGCATCTCAGCATTTCCCCATAAACCCGATTAACCCTAAACGCGTGACACATCGAATATCGGCTCGTTGCATGGTGAAAGAATACCGACGAGACCATAGGGCCTATAAGAATCGGTCATAGTGATACGAGACTACCGATGGCCAAGTAATGGATGTGTAATAAATACACCTGTGTATCAAGAGGGTTCGAGGCCCCACCTGTGTATCAAGAGGGTTCGAGGCCCCACCAGTGTATCAAGAGGGTTCGAGGCCCCACCTGTGTATCAAGAGGGTTCGAGGCCCCACCAGTGTATCAAGAGGGTTTGAGGCCCCACCAGTGTATCAAGAGGGTTAGAGGCCCCACCAGTGTATCAAGAGGGTTCGAGGCCCCACCTGTGTATCAAGAGGGTTCGAGGCCCCACCAGTGTATCAAGAGGGTTCGAGGCCCCACCAGTGTATCAAGAGGGTTCGAGGCCCCACCAGTGTATCAAGAGGGTTCGAGGCCCCACCTGTGTATCAAGAGGGTTCGAGGCCCCACCAGTGTATCAAGAGGGTTTGAGGCCCCACCAGTGTATCAAGAGGGTTAGAGGCCCCACCAGTGTATCAAGAGGGTTCGAGGCCCCACCTGTGTATCAAGAGGGTTCGAGGCCCCACCTGTGTATCAAGAGGGTTTGAGGCCCCACCTGTGTATCAAGAGGGTTAGAGGCCCCACCTGTGTATCAAGAGGGTTAGAGTCCCCCTCTTTGTTTGTGTATTAAATAATTCTATGTGGAAAGAAGGTTAAGAGTCCCTTTGCAGAGGAAACCGTATGCCTGGGGCACGAGTGACACACAGAGAGACAGTGTGTGTATGCGTGAGAGAGACTGTGTGTGTGTGTGTGTGTAAGAGGCCCAGAGAGATTGAGACGGAGAGACTGTGTGTGTGTGTGTGTGAGAGGCCCAGAGAGAGAGAGAGAAGAGAACGAGCGTATTTGTGGGCCGGCGAAATATAGAAATAAATCAATCAATGATAACCCGGCTATGTGTGCAACGCTTACCTGCTTTGTTATGCCCAACGCTATTTTGCCGTGTCTGATTAGTGTGGGTGCGGGACACAGAACGAGAGGTCCGTTGATATGTTTCTGTGTGTGCGTCTGCGGGAGACAGAACGAGAGGTCCGTTGATATGTTTCTGTGTGTGCTTTTGGAGGAGACAGAATGAGAAAGGTCTGTTTAGGTGTGTGTGTGAGAGGGAGCGAGAGAGATAGCAAGGAGAGATAGCAAGGAGAGCTAAAGTCGAAGGACGATCGAGAGGGACCATTTTCCCTCTAGACAGTTGGAGGTAGCGATAGAGTGCGTGTTTTTCTAACAATGAACGGTTGTTTCAGGACCACGAGAAGGGGCTCTGTATGGTTTTCAGGCCCAGAGTGTAATCCCCTTTCCCATATGTGTAGTCCTCCCATTTGAGGTCCCCGTCCACCATATTTGAAGTCCTCTACTCCACCTCATGTTGTAGTTCCCCTCCCTAAAATTGTATGGAAGTTAGAACCTGTGAGGGTGTTTTGGTTCGGCCTGACGAGGCCTGTACCAATTTCGGTGGTCAGCTTCTAGTTTTGTGTATATAGAAATTTGGAAAGGGGGAGCAGTATTAAGTTATATATAATAAAGTGAAAAGTTATTTGTGAATGAAGGGACAGAAGGATCTTTTTGTGTGTGAGAGATAGTTATTAGGCCTTGTTCCATGATGGAGAGTTGAGGATGTTGCATTCCAGGCTTATCTGTTAACGGTCCTAGCTGCTGCTTGACCCTAAGGGGAGTGAGGAAGGGTGAGAGAGAGAGAACACATTTCCCCCCCCATTTGTCGAGCTACACCATTCAGGCAGTACAGAGAGACACACTAACACACAGTACAGAGAAAGGAAATAGAGTGTGTTCAACTGAAAGCGTGTGGTGGCCATACGCCATAAAACACCACATATCCAAGGAATGCAGGTAGAGCTCTGTTGAGTTTTCAGGCTTTGATAAATTTGTAGTTCCCTGTCTGCCATGTTTGAAGTTCCTTGTAGTCTCTGTCCATAGGTTTCACCTGAACAACCCCTCTGCTGGCCGAGAAAAGGAACTACCCATGGTTTCTCTCACACCCAGCCCCCAGAGCACACTCGCTTTCAAGGCGTTATGGCCGCACCCAACGTGGGAGGGAGACACAGAGAGAGAGAGAGAAGCCACATTCCACCCTTATCTGTTGTCTTGCACCAAACAGCACCCCGTACTGAGGAGGGAGAGAGAGCGTGTTCTCCTGAAGGAGGGAGAGAGTCACAGGGAGACACACAGTGGATATTCACATTATGGCTAATTTGTTTTAGTTTTAGTTTTGTTTTTTGTCTTCCTAGGACAACAGTTATCATTCATGATGATGAACATCGAAGTTCATGAGGTTAGAAGGACAATAACGTTGATACTTTAAAAGGACAACAGTGATGCTAATCTAATGCAATTGGACTAAAGAAGGTGTTGCTATCAACTAAGTGATTAATATTATTTTCACACTGGAAAGAATAATTGAATAAATATGGATATGATAAAGATGAGAATAATAATAAAAAAAATAAAACGTAATATTGATAAACTGTACAAGTAGGACAACACCTATTAAAATATGGGGTATATCTCTTTGGTCAAGGATGACAGGTGGATTGGCGCTACATCTGCTGGGAAGGGATCCTACATGCTATGTTGTCAATTTGGATTCGGAAGTAGTGGGTTTACCTTTCAAATGCCACTACTGCTGCTGCAACACTTTAATAATTTTAACTCTGATAAATGACTTTTTGTTTTATAGTTTCCCTGAGGAGTATTCATTACGCACACACATTTGGCTGCATAGGGCAGTTGAGGCTGAAGACTCTGTCTCCATCCCTCCACTTTGCGATCTATACCACCATATGGGTGGGGATTGATTGTATCCCAGGTGTGGCATCCTGCAGCGAGCCAGTATGGAAGGCTGGTTAGCCAACGACGGGTAAGATCCCACCTTGACACCCGGGACGACCTAAGGCAGGCACAGTCACGATTACTTGGCAGAGTCGCTGTGGGCACTGGCTTACTTGATCATGAAGTCACGAGCTGCAACAATCATAGGAAGTGCCGGGTGGGGTGTAAGGTGGAGGAGGAACAGGGGTCAGATATGTCAGCTCTGGCAGCAGAGGTGGTCTTGGAACGGGGCATGTCGCGTTTTATTTTATTTAATTTTACCTTTGTGGTATAGAAGCCCACTAACGCATGTACGTTTTTCGGTTTAGTGCATGACTTTGGAACAGCGTGGTTTCAGGCGGCTGATGGTAAACCCACCCATATTGGGCTTTGGTTTTGGACATACTGGTTTCGATTTCCCTTCCCAAAAGATTGGCTTTAATTTGCTGATGGTTAAGGTTAGACGTTTCGACGTTGGTTGCACCAACGGCGTTCTTAGATTTGCTTATCCTTTAATGCGCATGGTTTTGACCATTGCGCAAGGGGGGAGGTATTGAGGAGAATTAAAAATAATAATAATAATAATAATAATAATTAGAAAACAAGGTTTTTCTTCACCATACTTGCAAACAATGATTGACATCCAGCTAAATGAGTGTGAAATACAGTGTTCAACAGATGGGTAGAAGCAGTCCCATCAAAAGACCAAAGTGCGACTACAGTAATCAAGTTTCTGACTGGAGAAGTCAAGGCAAGGTTTGGACTTCCGTCAGAAATAAGCTCAGACAAAACGTTTATTCAGAGAACACTCAAACAAGTGATTCAACATTTGCATGTCAAATAAAGACTAGATTACGCCCCAATCCTCAACCACAAGGTATGGTGGAAAGAGTGAATGGGACGCTCAAGACAAAAATTAACAACATTTGTGCAGGCACTAAATTGAATTGATGCACTACCACTGACACTAATGAGTTATCGCATGAAAACTAACAGAACGACGCATCTAACCCCGCATGAAATGCTTAAGGGTCGACCCATGCCTTCACTTAACATTCAAGGGTCCCAAAAGGGACTTCCATTAGAATAATTAGAAATAGGATTAAGGAAAATATGTTTGAACATCTAACTGTTGTACATAAGTTTGTAATTCCAGCAAGAGGAACACAAAGTTCCAGGGCCAGAGGAGGAGCCAGATGCAGACACGCCCGGAGCCGACCAACTACCCAAGGATGATGCAATCAGATTTCGGCAGGGTTTGAATCAGTCCTGTTTTGGTGGTCCACTATTAACAAAAATGTTGTTTGGATAAATAGTATATACTATAATCAGCAACGTTTTGTCAATTTTTCCACGGATAAGGTCAAGGGACTATATAGATATAGATATGCTATTGGCAGAGCAAGGAGGGGTGTGTGGGATGATAAAGACGACATGTTGTACTTTTATCCCCAATAACACAGCACCGGATGGGTCGGTGGCCAGGGTGCTGGCAGGGTTACAGTCCCTCAGATTAGATTTGGCAGAGAGAATTCCGGCATTAATGACCCCTTCACAGGATGGATGGAGAGCCCAATGAGCGATGGGCGCTACAGGTGCAGCAGGTGCCATCCAAGCTTACCTGGGGATCGAGAGTTTGGACGAGGGACCACCAGAGGGGCCCGACCTGATCCGGCTGGAGAACATGGAACAGACCCCTGCCCCACTGTCCAAGAGCCCCCCACGCAATGCAGCGCGCCAATACATGAAGATCACCTGACCCCCCCCCCCCCCCCCCCCCCCCCCCTCCCTTCCCCATCCCAGCCACTACAAGCAAACCCCACCACCACACCCCCCTTCCCCCCCCCCCCGCCTGTGACGTACTAGTAACCTCTCCAGGTGGGCTGCCCCATTCCCGTCCCCGCCAACGGCACCACCCCCCTCCCACCTGATGCACCCACGTCGCCCGGACCAGGGATCTGCGTTCCGGCACCAGGGGCTGCGGCCCGTTCCCTTAAGGCTTGAGGGCGCCCCTGGCTGTATTCGCTTCTGTACGCTTCACTGTGTTTAGCCGCTCCCATATCTATGCCCGCGTCTACGCAACCGACGCCGGGAACGCAAATGTTGTTGTTTATATCGCTGTCCCACTAGATGGAGCTCGGGGATACACACGGGCGAGATTCCAGGGGCCTTGATTGCCCGTTTATCAGATGAGGTCCTGAGCGCAGTTGAATAAAAGGGTCTAATGCTCAGGTGGCGCCTTGCGACCACCTGCCCGTGATGACGCTCAGGACTATTCCGTGGTTTCAGTTGTTCCCGTGCCCCGGGCCTACCCTGGATACCCCATGCGTGTGATTGCTTATTGTTACACGACCAGCTAACTCCTCCTCACATCCTTAGTGTGTGGTCATCTGGGGATGGGTTGAGGGGGATTGCCATTCGTTATCTACCTCATATCTTTCTATTATTATTACTATTATTTAGGGACACGTTTCATGGTTGCATTTCTTTCCTGTGATTGTTATTGTGTAGTGTCTGTGTGATTGTTGCATTTTTGTTATATTGTTATTGTTTACTGTTAGTCTTATTGCTGCTTTTTGCTGATACTGTTTTTGTTTGGAGTTTGTTTTATTGTTGCATTTCGTTATTATTATTATGGTTTGGTGTTGGTTTTGTTGTGTGGCCAGCTTTGTTGTTGGTTGTTGTTTTTTGGTATAGTTTGATATTTGTTTTAGTATTGTTGTATGCTTGTATTTTTTATTTTTATTTATTTTTTTTCTCTTTTTTGTGTATTACCTGCTGCCACTTTACTTGGTATTGTCTGTTCGCGATGTAAGGCCGGGGTGGATGCCACCCCCTAGGTGGGGTGTGTATGGCATACCCATGTCTGAAGCAGGGGTAGCGTTTCTCCCACGTGGTTCCCCATACACCCGGTCCAGCGAGTTGTTTTAGTCCCATGCTCATGGTTGTTTGTTTTTATGATAATTTTGCCTTCTTTCTGTTATTTCTAAAAGTGTTATGATGGTAGTCCCGCGCTGAAGTCCTATCCCTCGTACCCCTAATGAGTAAAAGTCGTCTTGCGACGACTTGAGGGGGATATGTTGGGCAAAATAACCTGCTGAGTACATTACAAATATAGCTAACTCCTACCCTAGCCTGATGAGCACATCACATGGCAGTCACATTACAATATAGTCAACTTTTAACACATAACACAAACATGATAATATAGTCAGGTCAAGGCCAGAGCCAAGGCCCCATTTCCCAAGCAGGCAAATGGTAAACACTCAGACAATGCAACAGTCATCCTCAAGAACGGGAGAGCCACATTAATTCATCACACAAGAGATACTTCGAGCACACAAGAGATACTTCGAGAACAAAGGAGACACTGAGGAGCTCTTCCCCGTTAGTAGGAACACAAGAAGATACACTTGCATACACCAGGGCCTAGGAGCCAAGGTCAAGCAAAAACACACAGAACCACACACACCTCATCGAGAGGAGGATACAGTATAAAACTGTATCACACAGGGACTCATGACCCTTCTTCTTCTGAAGCAGACCTTCCACGGAGGCGAAGCTCCGGACGAACCATCAGCGCTGATTAGGGACTTAGACATATTCGATTTCTCACGCTTTATGACTCTGTATAACCGTTGCCACTTTACTTAATAAATCCAAGGTCCTCGTGCCGACAGACTTTATTACCTCTCCGTCTCATTTTATCTGATCCAGTAACTAGACAGACCGTTTTTCCCTTCAAGTGGAATGGGGTTACCTATTTTGGTGTCTAGACAAATTTGGTTTTGGTCCAAAATTCATTTCTTGGGTAAAATTGCTATACAACTCTCCAACTTCATCAGTGCGCACTAATAACACCAATTCCCAATCTTTTCCATTACAACGCGGGACAAGGCAAGGATGCCCAATTTCCCCACTTTTATTTGCTATAGCTATTGAGCCCCTTGCAATGGCAATACGCTCCTCTCCTGAGATTCGTGGTATTGTAAGAGGGGGTAAGGAACATAAAACGTCATTATATGCTGATGATCTTTTATTATATATAACTGATCCACAGAACACCTTGCCCTATATTATGAAGTTATTAGACCTCTTCAGCAGCATTTCTGGGCATAAGATTAATGTTTTGAAAAGTGAGCTTTTTCCTGTCAACTCTGCCGCTAAGTCCATATCCTTTAATTCCTGTCCTTTTAAGGTGACATCTGACAACTTCACCTACCTGGGGGTGGTTGTTTCACGTGGCTTCTCTGACCTTTTTAAGCTTAATTTTGTTCCCCTTCTTGAGAGCTCTAAAATTGCCTTCAATAAATGGTCCATGCTTCCTCTCTCTTTAGCAGGAAGAATTAATCTAATTAAAATGAACACGTTGCCCAAATTCCTCTACCTTTTCCAAACTATACCAATCTTTATCAACAAGTCTTTCTTTTCGCACCTAAATAAGATTATATCTGACTTTATTTGGAATAAGAAGCCACCCCGTATCCGTAGGGAATTTTTGCAGAGGCCAAAATCAATGGGTGGTATGGCTTTACCACATTTCCAATTATACTATTGGGCAAGCAACCTTAGAGCTATGGCATATTGGCTTAAAAACTACATCGACAATGAGACTCCTACCTGGGTTCAGATAGAGGCAACTGCCTGCTTGCCATCGTCCCTCCCTGCTTTATTGTATTCTGCAATGCCTTTCACTCCAAGCTATGTTTCAAGTGCCCCCTTAGTACATCAGTCTTTACGCATATGGGCTCAAGTGCGACGACACTTTGGTTGGCAGGCTGGCTCGCTCTGGGCCCCAATTGCGTCTAATCATCGATTTGCCCCTTCATTTCATAATGACTATTTCTCGGCCTGGCAAAAGAAGGGTATTATCTCATTTAAAGATATGTACATAAAGATATGTACATAGGTGTTTTTGCTTCATTCGAACAGCTCAAAACTAAATTTAATCTTCGGAATGTTCATTTCTTTAGTTATTTACAGGTTAGGGACTGGGCACGTAACAATACAGGAATGTTCCCTACAATCCCCGAACCTCAACCTAAGGATAGTCTCTTTCCAGCAGACCCAGAGCTCAGGGGCACAATATCTGTTATATATACAAAACTTTCTTCTGTGCAATCAGAGTCTCTGGATGCATTGAGAGCGGCGTGGCAGGCTGATCTGAATGTACAATTTACAGATGTTGAGTGGTTGAATGTTTTTTTAAGAATACATTCTTCATCTATATGTGCCAGACATGGCTTGATCCAGTTTAAAGTGGCACACAGACTCCATCTCTCTAAAGCCAGAATCTCAAAAATGTATCCATCATGTGATAGTTCATGCAACAGATGTAAAAATTCACCTGCAACACTAGCTCATATGTTCTGGCTTTGCCCGAAACTTGTTAATTACTGGTCCTCTATTTTTGACGCTCTATCCAAGATACTTAAGAGACCAATAGCTCCAAACCCTCTTACAGCCGTTTTTGGTATTCAATGTGAGGGTGATAATCTTTTTAGAGCACAATCAAACTGTATTGCCTTCGTCACTCTTATAGCCAGAAGATTAATTCTACTTAATTGGAAGCAGGCTACTCCACCCTCCTTTAAACACTGGATTAGGGACACACTACAATTTCTGAAGCTTGAAAAGTTAAGATTTGCTTTAAAGGGTTCAAAGGACAATTTTAGCAATGTTTGGCAGCCTTTCATTACATACCTGCTTGACCAGCTGTAACGATGTACACATTTTTTCTTTCTTTTCACTTTTATTTTGCTATGGATCCCAATAACTCCAAACTGTGCACACACACTATTTTTTTTTTTGTTGTTGTTGTTGTTGTTGTTGTTGTTTGTTTTATTGTTATTATAAGAATTATTGATTATTGACTTATGTTTGTCTGTTTGTTTTTGGGGATAAAAAAAAAAAAAATTGTTACATTTGTAAAATGATGTTTTGCTATATTGTGAATAATCAATAAACAAAGTGGTAAAAAAAAAAAAAGTTTGCAGAAACGTATTTAATGGCGTAACTATGTTACTATTTCCACCCAGAATAAAGAAAGATGTCGGCCGTATGCTTCGTGGTCGGTGTGACGTAATGGCTCCGCCATCCTCACCTGTCTAAAGGTGCTGCTATCTGTGGCTGGAGTAGTTATTGCAGCTTAAGTGTTCGATCCTGCTTGCTAGTGGCTATGTGAGGGTAATGCAGCTTGTGTGTTCGATCCTGCTTCCTAATGGCTATGTGGGGGCAGCTTATGTGCTTAAAATATGTAACATATCTAAGGTCCGTCCTATTTACTGGAGGAGTGAACAACGTTTCTGTTGCATACGAACATTACAGGAAGGTAATGATTGTTCCAGGTATAAGTCAAACCCTCAAGCGTTACCAGGGAAACAATATTTTGGCTTGAGAAAAAATATATTTTTGATTTTGTAAAATGCATGAAAATATAAATGAATGGTCTTAATTAATTTTCTTTGGCAAGTGACCATGGTACAAGCATGATAATACCCTTCAAGGTGTCCATAATCAGGCATTGATGGACTTTGCGGAGGCAATCCTCCTCCGCTGACTGTTCTAAGGCCTCCGCGTCGTCCATTAATTCCTGATTATGGACACCTCGTCGAGCATTGTCAAGGTACTCCCTTTCTTTGTGCAGTCTCCACTTGAAGGAGTTGGATATCTACGTAGAGTTGCTGGGCTTCACTCAATAACCACACTTTTTCTTTTCCTCCTTTTATTTTGTGATTTTAAGGTTTCAGGTAAGTAGGTCGTTTGCAAGTAAGCAGGTAAGTGAAAAACCTTTTGAAACAATAAACAAGAAAAAGGTTGTTTTGACAATGTTCTGGAAAATATTTTTTTTAAATTATTGCCTTTTTCCTCTTAAATTAAACAAAGTGCAAAATAAATTCTCCCACTGTTATCATTATTAAAGGTCCCATGACATGAAAATCTCACTTTGGGAGGTTTTCTAACATAAATATGAGTTCCCCTAGCCTGCCTATGGTCCCCCAGTGGCTAAAACTTGCGTTTGGTGTAAAACTAGCACTAGCTGTTCTGCTCGCCTTTGAAAAAACGGAGGCTCAAGCGCGCTGATTTGGAATGTCTGTGCTCATGACGTCATCAGGAATCTCAGCTCCTCCCCTTACTCTGCCTGGCCCGCCCAGAGACGTTGGCCCGCCAATGAGACTCGACCGTGCGAGCGCCACATGTGTGTGTGTGAATACACACACTGTAACGCAAGTGTTTCTTGTCGGTTCTTTGACGTGTCTTGTATTTCCACAACGAGACTGTCGTGGGGGTTATCTGAGCCATGGTTGAGAAGGAATTGGGGGAAAGGAACTTTGGTTTGACTCGCTGAAGTACATGAACTGCGACATGCCGCCGGTTGCCGCGAGGCACCATCGCCCGGCAGCGGGCAGCCGGCAGCAGGCAGCGCGCGGTTCAGTCGACTTCAGGTTGATGTGAAAGTGGAAGAACCAGAGACGTCACAGAACCCGACAAAGTCGTATGTGATTCATAATATCGTCTGGAGGCGCACACAATATGTTATATGATATAGATATCTATGTATTATATGATATTATTTAGATATAGAGCTCAAGGACTGTAACGCATGTGTTGTACACTTCCTTGTTATTTGGATAACCGTTCTGCTGTTGGTGTGATGGCGCATAACACGTCGGACTCTCGTCTCTGGTATTTCTACAACGAGACTCGTATTGGGGGTTATCTCAGCCAAGGTTGAGAATGAATTGGGGGGAAGGAACTTTGGCTTTGACTCCCTCAAGACCATGAACCACGACAAGGAGGAGAAAGGGATCTTTGCCGGGCAGCGCTTATGCACCTCCGCCTCCGGCGGTGGTCCCTCAGCGGGGCTCAAGCGGGAGACATTCGCCGCCAACAATCCCTTTCTCCTCCATGTCGTGGTTCATGTTCTTGAGGGAGTCAAAGCCAAAGTTCCTTCCCCCCAATTCATTCATTCGTGTTATGCGCCATCACACCAACAGCAGAACGGTTATCCAAATAACAAGGAAGTGTACAACACTTGCGTTACAGTCCTGGAGCTCTATATCTAAATAATATCATATAATACATAGATATCTATATCATATAACATATTGTGTGCGCCTCCAGACGATATTATGAATCACAAACGACTTTGTCGGGTTCTGCGACGTCTCTGGTTCTTCCACTTTCACATCAACCTGAAGTCGACTGAACCGCGCGCTGCCGGCTGTCCACTGCCGGGCGATGGTGCCTCGCGGCAACCGGCGGCATGTCGCAGTTCATGTACTTCAGCGAGTCAAACCAAAGTTCCTTTCCCCCAATTCCTTCTCAACCATGGCTCAGATAACCCCCACGACAGTCTCGTTGTGGAAATACAAGACACGTCAAAGAACCGACAAGAAACACTTGCGTTACAGTGTGTGTATTCACATTGATGTGGACGTTGAAGAACCAGGAACGTCGGAGAACCCAACGCGGTCGTTTGAGATTCATAATATCGGCTCACACAGCTTTTGGCCGTGATAATATATATTATATGATATAGATATCTGTGTAGGCTATATGATAATATTTAGATATAGAGCTCCAGGACTCCCGTGTGTTCTAGAATATTTACAGAACACGGCTAAAGGGTGTGCGCCTCGCCATTGCGATACATCCACTGTAAACAGAGCGCATGGTGGCTGCAAGCTGCTCAGGGCCACACCCCCACCCTTCTCCTTGACATGCCCACCGAAACAGCGCATTTGGGGGAAGCTCAATGTGCGACTGGCTCGGAGTGGCTGTAACTCTGCACCACGGCTGAATTTAGGGAACGTCTTTGAATACTGTGTTAGTTGCCCACTAATACCTATATATTAAAGAATACATAAAATAGCATGTCATGGGACCTTTAATGTATTTAGGGATTTTATTAAGTTAATATTAGATTTTAAATATTTTACATTTACTTAATTTAAATAATGTCACCATAATAATATAATTACATCGTAATCATTTTAGCTAATTTATCTGTAACATATAAGTTCACTCAACAATCATGTTTTTAACTTAAACAATCATGACATCATTCAATTATGAATGAGAATCAAACATGACACACACTGGCATTTACAGGGTTAACCACGGCACTGCCGGTTCGGCCCCGTGGCTAACACTAGCGGCTATAGCCTGCACAAACGTTTCATTTCAACAGGCCCCCAGGACCGGCGCATACTTCCGCAATCCACCAGTGCTCAGAGGCCAAGCCTGGTATTGCAGCTGTTTAAGCTGGCTGTGGACGGGGGTCCGTCATTTCATGTGGCCCAGAAGTAGATATCGCCGTCCACTCCAATACAAGTGGGGAACAGGATTGTGTCTCCGCAAAAAATGTCTGGATATCAATCAAAGGCTCATAATTACCTTCATGCCATGTCCTAAAAAAAATTAAGTTTTTTCTTTCCAAAACGCCACCTCAAGCGTTTTATTAGCCGTTATCTCGCCTGGGAAGAGGGGTGTGCAGCTGAAAGGAGTCGTAGTGAAACAAATGGCATCCGAGAGGGCCTAGTTCAGTGCTCCGTTAACGTGTCAGATTTTTGGACTGGTTCATCTGCTGCTCAATAACTCTCACGGTCCTCTGCTTGCGATCATTGTGATTCATCATGTATTGATCCATTTATTCAAAAGATCCAAAGACAAAGAAGCGGTGCATTACGGTATCAGTTCTATATTTCTGCATCCGGTACGTCACGGACTAGGCCACGTGTCTTGGCCCCATAACGCGGAAGCAAATCGCTCCTGTATGTTACCCTGCGCCACTGAGCAGTTTGTATAGGAATGAATGGGCGGCCATTTTCCAGTCCGTGGTCCATCCTTTATTATGTCCATTGCCGTGTTCCAATACCCGTACTTCCATGAGTATACTTAAAGTAACTACACTATCTGCACTATCCGTACTCACTTGAGTACGCTAATTTTTTAGATGTGAGTGCTGTTCCAAATCGAGTACTCTGTGGTGCACTTACCGGAAATGACGATCACGACTGCCGCCGTGGCTCCTCCCCCGCAATAAACATCCCGCTTTGAACGGTGAAATCTCTATGCCTAGCAGCTATAAAAAGCTATAAAAACTACAAAATGACTCTATTAATGCAGGCTATGTGGAAAATGTGCCGACTTTGGCTCAGCCTGGCTCCGCCTCTTCCGCTACGTAGCTAAGATGGCTGCCGTTGAGTACGGGGAGTGTCCTTCGATCCACACTTCACGATTAGCCCGTTTTGAGTACGGCATCCGGGTCCTTGAAGTATACTTATTTTCGCCGGATCTGAATTGGAACGTACTGTGTACTCAAATTTTTGCTAGTAAGTGCGGACAGTACGGGTATTGGAACACGGCACATGCATTTCAATCATGGACATAATAAAGGATGGACCACGGACTGGAAAATGGCCGCCCATTCATTCCTATACAAATTGCTCAGTGGCGCAGGGTAACATACAGGAGCGATCGCCGCCATATTGTTACGGGAGCTCTCTGAAGCCAGAGGTCTGTCAGACGTGTCAAACAAGCGCAAGTTGCCAGGAGCTGTGGTTTATCTGGATAAAAATCACGATAACCTTTTACATTTCGCAACCAATTTCATGGAGTATTCAAGGGTTTATGCTCTACGTGAAGTGTGTGAAAAAGATTTGCCTCTACGTTACTTTGAATCATACATGTGCATGGGTCTATGATAAACGCTCACTTTTCTTGCACAGCCCGTGCACTTTGAAAATACTGAGAAGATCTATAAACTATCGAAATAGTGCTTCTTTAGTTACTACGTATTGACCATCATTAAGAGAAAGAGCATACATCAAATAGTGAGAAACTGGCAGTCAGTGTGTTTTTCATAGTTTAATAGTTCCTTTTCAAGTATGTGCATTAAGAAACCTTGAACAGTGCAATTGGCAATACACATTTATTTCACAAATCAACATTACCAAAAAAAGCTATATATTTCTATAGCAGTAAAAATATACACATCTCAATATATACATACACATCTCAATAGTTGAACTGTAATATAAAATATAGATATATATAATATATTCATATAATATATATATATATATATATATATATATATATATTTGTACATTTGTACAATTTGACATAATATACAATCATGCTCATAACATTTTCACATCTATGCAGTGCAATTGACACAATATATAATTTCACACAATATATGATATAATATAATAATTGAATCTAGGCTAGAACCCTTTAAAAAGTATTGTCTTGCTGAGCTTTTTTCGACTGTTGCCAGTCTGTAATTGCAGCGTGCTCAGTTTTGCAATGTGGTGCAGCCTGATCTTGTGAAATACAGACACAACCAAGAACAACAGTGCAAAGTGGTGGTTTTCAATGCCAAATTGTGTGTCCTGAATGTGCTCCTTGAGGAGAAACACATCATCTGTCCAGATGTCAGCCCGGACAAACTGCTTGACCACAGACACACTGACAGCTTGCCCTGATGCAGGCTGGCGAATGAACCGCTCTGCTGACCTGACCACCTTCACTGTCCCCTCTGAAGGAATCATCAGCCCTCCTTTGTTCTTCAGAGTCAGCAGGTGGTAGCTCTCGGCCGGCGACTGACTGCAGGTGCATCTCACAGGTGCATGTAGAGTATCGTGACATTTTTTCCGTAGTTTCATTCATTACGTGACACCTTCATATATTGTAGAACCATTACATATACAGTGGCATGTTTTGAGCCTTTTTTTGTTTTAATCTAGTCTCTTTTTTAAATACATCACAGAGAGAAATTAAGGCCAGTCGCTCAGCCGAAACGCAGCTTTCCGTCGCGACCATAAATGCTATAATTACATTATACATACATTGTAATTACTCACAAGCAAGTGGTAGATTATATATATATATATACTGTATATCCTATATTTCTTGACAATATTATCTCCTGTTGACGAACGATAGAATAAGGCTTTGCTCACCATGTCCATTTCACGTTTGACTAGCTATAGTCTGATTCTGGTGGCAACTTAGCTGTCTCAACAGCTCTTAGCTCTCAACATAACACATGATCTACGTGACATGACTGAATTTTACAATTACAAATAGAAACAATTGTTTAGTCTTACTTGTGAAAGGTAATTCCATGCGATCTTGTTTGAATCGTCCTGACGGTGGTGCACCCCCAAGCGGCGCATGAAGTAGGCATCTTCACTCCGAAGACGAAATAACTCCCGTAACAAGATGGCGCCGACGATTTATGCCGTCCAAGGCCGAAGGGGGCGTCTACCTATATGATGTCTATGGCCAAGACACGTGGCCTAGTCTGTGACGTACCGGATGCAGAAATATAGAACTGATACCGTAATGCACCGCTTCTTTGTCTTTGGATCTTTTGAATAAATGGATCAATACATGATGAATCACAATGATCGCAAGCAAAGGACCGTGAGAGTTATTGAGCAGCTGATGAACCATTCCAAAAATCGGACACTTTAACGGAGCACTGAACTAGGCCCTCTCGGATGCCATTTGTTTCACTACGACTCCTTTCAGCTGCACACCCCTCTTCCCCAGCGAGATAACGGCTAATAAAACGCTTGAGGTGGCGTTTTGGAAAGAAAAAACTTATGTTTTTTTAGGACATGGCATGAAAGTAATTATGAGCCTTTGATTGATATCCAGACATTTTTTGCGGAGACACAATCCTGTTCCCCACTTGTATTGGAGTGGACGGCGATATCTACTTCTGGGCCACATGAAATGACGGACCGCCGTCCACAGCCAGCTTAAACAGCTGCCATACCAGGCTTGGCCTCTGAGCACTGGTGGATTGCGGAAGTATGCGCCTATCCTGGGGGCCTGTGCCGTGTTCCAATACCCGTACTTCCATGAGTACACTTAAAGGAAGTACACTATCTGCACTATCCGTACTCACTTGAGTACGCTAATTCTTCAGATGTGAGTGCTGTTCCAAATCGAGTACTCTGTGGTGCACTTACCGGAAATGACGATCACGACTGCCGCCGCGGCTCCTCCCCCGCAATAAACATCCCGCTTTGAACGGTGAACTCTTTACGCCTAGCAGCTATAAAAAGCTATAAAAACTACAAAATGACTATTAATGCAGGCTTTGTGGAAAATACGCCGACTTTGGCTCAGCCTGGCTCCGCCTCTTCCGCTACGTAGCTAAGATGGCTGCCGTTGAGTACGGAGAGTGTCCTTCGATCCACACTTCACGATTAGCCCATTTTGAGTACGGCATCCGGGTCCTTGAAGTATACTTCTTTTCGCCGGATCTGAATTGGAACGTACTGCGTACTGAAATTTTGAGTACGCAGTACGGACAGTACGGGTATTGGAACACGGCCCTGATTTCAATAGGCTACTTGCACAAGCACTTCCTGATTCGCCGTAATACAGCTCATCAGCTTCCGGTTCCAAGATGGCAACGTTCTACACCGGTGTTTACAGGAGCTGCCGACAATAAATATCACAGATGTGCATCGTTTATGTCGGGAAACAAAAACTCAGACAAGCAAATTGGAGAAGGGGTTTAGGCTGTATGCTTCGACCTACATTTGCAGCTATGAAGGTAAGAAAACAACGTCTAACAGACGCTAGCTACTGTCACTGTCGAACGTGTATTACGATGCAGAAACAGCAAACGCCAACAAGATTTCTTAACGAGTGTTATATATCAGCCTTGATGTTTGCCTGTTGTGTTGAGTAATAATAGTTTAAGTATAGCCACGGTTTTGTGTATATAAAAGTAACATTACTTAGCTACCTTAGGTTTCTTTCCATGTAAACATGTTATAGATGTGATGATGCGAGTAACCCAGTACAATTGAAGCTTAATGAATTTGTGTTACGTCCCCCGCTAGGGGAAGGGGTGGCAACATAAAACCAGATGTTGTTGGTTTAACTGAAAGCGTTTATTTTGCCCAGAGCCAGTGATAATCAATTTAAACACAAACAGAGGAGGCAAAACTACAAAAGGAAAAGGACCATTGGGTGCTGTCCAAATCAAAGAAATGAATACAACCAAGAAGAAGCTCACAAAATACAAGGGTGGAACAGCACCCCTACGTCTAGTGTGTATAACAAAGTATAACTGCAAGTCGGTGTACGATAACCCCTAAACAAAACTCTGGCCCAGTTCCCGTGCAGCAAACTAGAGCCTCAATCAAACAACGATTATTACATGACCCAACGTGGCAAGCTGCATCTCCGAGGCCAGCCGCCTTGAATGTTGAGCTCGGCTGTTCTTTATCCTCCCGGATCCTCGGCCCTCCGGTGCGGCAGCCAATCACGTCCGGGGAAAGGCACATTCAAATTAACATAATTGACAGCCAATCACACGCGGGGCAAACACATGATCATTAGCATTGGGGATTGCAACCGAGGATTTTACCCATGAGTGCGGGGCGTCAATCCGCCTCCGTAACAATTTGTATGTGTTATTTCATTCAGTGTCCAATAAAGACAAGCTGACAGTGCAGGTCAGCGTGAGAGCCTTGTGCTACAGGTCGATGGGGAAGAGCGAGGCACCACAGTTTGAGTCTAGGCAGGAAGCTGTGTTCAGCCCTGTTCAGTGGTGTTTGTTCGGTTAAGCAGTAGCTAAGTGTAGTCCTCAAGGGCCACCAACTTGAATGTTTTTCATGTCTCCCTGTTTTTCACACACAATTTAATATAGTCAAGGTAATGAGTACAAGGCTACAACTTTTCAATAAACAAGATATTTATTGTAGTTTGCACAGCAGAAGTACAGGTACATTGGAATAATTGTGATTCTTGGAGTCCGCTTTAAAAAAAAACACATCTTTATTTTAAGAGGGAGAGAATATAACAGTAAGCATTTAGGGTGGTAGGCTTTTTCTAGCAAGGTTGAAGTAGGAGAGTGGGGTAAAGTGAGACATTTTTTACATTTGCTCCCCTCTAAGCAAGCTAAAATTACATATCAGTAAAATTTACACATTTCCCATTAAATCAGGATGTTTCCTAGCAATGGAAATTATCAGAATGTATTCAGGACGAAGGGCAGTGAAAATATGATTGTTTTATAAAAAGTGGTCTTGTGTCTCACTTTACCCCATCTGAGGGGTAAACTGAGACAGACCAGCGAAATCAAGGGGGTAAAGTGAATCAGCTGGGGGTAAACTGATCCACTTACTTTATCCACTCTGAAACTACCATAACAACACATGTTGTAACAGTTAGAATCCAGACAGCTCCTGTGTTTGGTTGCAAAGTTAAACATGACAAAGTCACCCACGGACAGATCTGTGTTTCCTGGATCACTTCTCTCATCCTCAGAGCTCTCTTCGTCAGACACATCATCAAGTGGGACAGGGACATCACCCTCCTCAGAGCTGCTAACTACGATTTTCTTTTTGGGTGCTTTCTTTTTCGGTTTTCCCTTTTCTTTGCCATTTTGCTTTTTCCCTGCCGGTTTCTTTTGACTTTCTTTATAAGCCTTTTCAATTGCCTGCTTCTCAGGAGTATCAGTTATGATGGCTGTCGTCACACCCTTTCGTTTGGTTTGTGTTCTGGGGGAACATTTGGGAAGTGGTACGATTTCGCGAGGAGACACATACCCAGGTCGGTTGGGAACACGTGGCACATCTGTCAGCTGGCGGGGCACAGCCATGTGGACCATCTGCAGCGGGTGGACCAGCTGCAGTGGGTGGACCATCCGGATCATCTGCAGTGGCAGGCTGCAGCTCAGGGTTTGGCCGGTCTGGATGGTGCATGGATGGTGCAAACGCTCCATCAGGGAAAATGTCTCGGTTATATGGGAAAATCCCATTGGACCTAAATCCAGAAGTGATGTTGCGTGGTGTCACTGCTGACATGAAGGCCTCATTCACAGGTCGTGCAATCTGGTAGATGGAGACTGTTTTTCCAGGGTTAGATCTCATCCACCCATCAAGAGCTTGGCTGTATTGGGTCTTGAACGGGCCATACAGGGTCACGTCGAGAGGCTGCATGCGATGGGATGTGTGGGGAGGGAGAGTGAGCAGAACAATACCGTTGCTCTTGGCTATTTCTACTGCTTTAAGTGAGATGTGAGCCTTAAGATTATCCAGGATAAGCAGCATGGGACGGTCAGGGGTGCAGTTAGTGTGCTGTATCAGGTGATCAAGGAACTCAGGCCAGGTGTCTTCATTCATCCATCCCGTTCTGGTGGAGGTACTTTTGGCTCCTGGAGGTGCTCCTATCATGAAGTAGTCCTTAAACTTAACTCTGGGGAAGACAAACTAAGTGAGACCCTGTCTCACTTTACCCCGCAGCATTTGTCTCACTTTCCCCCACCACCACCATTTTAGAAAAAACGAGCTCTCTTAGTAATTCAGGCTAATCTTCAGCTAGCATCATTACATGGTTTTATATGTTGGTAGTTCATCAACATGTATGATGTAAGTTTTTCTACCTGAATCAATTAGCTTTGGCACAACAGTTGATTAAGTTGACAGCAAGAAAATTTACTTTTACATGCAAAAAATATATTTTTGTGAAAAAAACATGCTTACCACAGCCCCAGGAGGTTCTCTCCTTCATGGCCAAGGGGAAATGGAAGGGGCTTGAAAACATAATGGTCACATGACCACAAATGTGTACCATTGCCTAGATACAGGGGGTGTCTCACATTACCCAATGTCTCACATTACCCCGTTCTCCCTACTTACCTTCATAAGAAACAAGTAGTTTTTTACACCCATGATGCTGAGGTTATATTTCTAATGATTTACCTTTTTCTCTTAGATCAAGCTTTGTGATTCATCAGCCAAGGGATGAAAAAAGAAAGAGTTAATCTATGGGCTGGAGCAGCTGTCTCTGAGAGGAAAAGAAAAAAAGTATAGCTCAAAAACGACAAATACAAATGCAATGGCATCACGTATAATTACATCTGTAACTACTTAAAGTACTGTTGATGCACGTGCAGGTGCGACCACTTCTTTTTTCTGGGCAGCTGATTTGGCTCTGGAAACACGGACCATCTTGTAGAGACAAGGCTCAATCAAAGACCAAAAAGCTATCAGATGGTTGTAGCTGGCAAATCTATTCACAAAAGACATTGCATAAAAATGTTCAATTAGAAGTGTACATCAAAAGTATACATTGTTACCAAAATAATGTCAACAGTAACTACTAAGATTAAGATGTTATCGTGTATATATAATATATATATATATATATATGTAGCAGGGTGACCTGTATTTCTCCCATATATCTGTTTCAGCCTCAGTCACCTCCCTTTTACCTGTATTGTGACTTGTGCCACTACGCAACGGTTGCTCTACCGGATGGCGTAACTAATCCCTGGCACTCCGCTGACAGGTTTGTTTAGTTTCCTCTTTGGGTGCAGTTCAATAACTGCCCCAACTTCCTGTAAGACAACCTGATGTGTGTGGATATCCAATGCCCTAATGTGTTCTCTGTGCTCTCTTTTTAGAGTAGTGTTCCTGTCCGGGCCGTATCTTTGGGAGGCACGGTTTGGTGGTTTGCCGTGTACTTGCATGTAGATAAGTAGGGTGTTACCTGCTCAATTCATACATTTTTAATTGTTTATTAATAGTATTTTGTTCTAGGACCAGCATTGGTGGAGTTGGAGACGGTCACATTCTGGCGCTGGCGCTTCAGTGCTCCTATTTTCATCTCATAGAATAATAACATGACTTTTTTCAACCATTTAAAAATAAACTTTGTAGACTTGAACTGGAAACACGTCTCTGTAAGTCTTTACACAAATCTGTATTATAAATGTTGTTTGTTTTTGTACTATTGGTGCGGTCACATTCATATATAAATTCTGATAAGACATGGACATCCCCAACTCCAATTACACCATCTCTCAACATGCCACTACTTGTGTGCTATTAATCATTCACATAGACCTATTAAGAAATAATTTGGTACAGTACTATAAATTAATCTGTAACGTAAAGCTATTTTCTAACCAACAATGTCCCTGACTGACACATATCCCCGTCACGTAGGGACTAGGCTAATAACAGACTAATACAAAAAATGTGACTGTGAAAAAGTGACTTCCCTTGTGTAAATTCGGATGTCTGCGTCGGAGCCAGCAAACCGCTGCAGTCCAAACTCTCGCTGGAGACGTAACTCCTGTAGCTCCTTTCTCAGCTCCTGTACTTCATTTGAGACGCTTTCAACAGCGGATGCGGACATATCCATGGCAGTCGTTTCAGAGACAGAGCAGTAGTCTTGATCGTTGAAAAGGAGATCAACTTCATCTTCCGGAGGGGCAGTTTCGACGAACCGATCCACTCTCTCCCACACGCTGCGCCTTGGGGTTTCGACTGTAAACTGGTTCCACTCAAAAAGGGTCGCTACGGCACCTTTTGTAAGTCTCCTTCGACCCTGAAGAGTAATTGGCTCAATCATCTTGTCAGAACTAAAGTGTCTGGTACAGACCTTAGAGTGAGTGGTGATGACATATTTATCCCGGCTTATGTTAACAATCCATTGACTCCTCATGTCAGTTTGGCTTGGAAAGCCATGGAAACTAAATACCCCTTTGGATTTGGCTGATGCTTTACAGTGAGGGACACAGCAGTGATCGTAGGTTTCTCCTGCCTATAAAAACGAACCGTTTTTAAATGTTTGCGGCCTTGATTCATGTCTAAAGTATATCAACGTCAGCTGGCTGGCGCGATAAACACACAGACCGGAACCGGCCGAGCTGTATTATTTGAAACAGGAAGTACGTCACACAGCTTAGTGCATACACCCTATTGTCCACAGTCTCTTCTGATGGGCTCGGTGTCTTACTGGCTGCCTCTCTGGTGTTTGTAGATTTGTTTGCTCAGGATTAGATATTTTTGCACTAAGCACTGCTTCAGTTTGCATCTTCTCTCTTCACTTCCTTATGTAGATGTGTGCCGCCTCTTTTATAGTCTGTGCGGCAACTCGGACTGCCGAAAGGTTCCTTTCCAGCTTGCAACTCGCACAACTTTTGGTGCGATCCTCCTCCCTTTAATGACCCATGCCTTCCTCCTCATCTTTAGGAGGGTTCCAGCCACTCCCTCATGACCTTCATTTTGGGCCTCGCCAGGGGACCATCATTAAAGCTTGGGGTAGTCAGTGCTCTGGAGAACTTGACTTTGGCAAGCTGGCTGTACTCCTCAAAGAGCTTTATTGCATCCTCTGTGAGTGCATCTGAGAGCGCTGTATCCCACGAGTCCTTCAAAGGTGCACTTCCACCCTTTGCTTCCTGGAATGCCCTACGTACCAGGATAGCTCCCCTTTTGCTTGACGGGAGTTACAAGGCCGACTGGATCATACAGCCCTGACACTTGGCTCAGCAGTGCTTGCCGAGTCAGGGGGTTGGGCGTTTTGGCTCTTATCTGCTCCTGCAGAAGGTTTTGGCCGAGTCTCATCTTTTTCTCTCTCCTTGAGAGGTTTATTTCCACTATGACATGGAGTTTGTCCTCTTCTATCATGTATCCAACGCTGAGTAATTTATTATCCTCGGCTCGCATCTGGTTTGGTAAGACCATGGTCTTTTCCACACCCTTTTCCAGCTTGTCACTGCACTCTTTCCTCCCACTTTACTCAGAATAGACCTAAGGTTTGAGCTCGAACCCTCCAGCTTTCAGAATCTGTTGCACATTCGCTGTGATGGTTTAACAGCTAGTTTAAGTCATTGTGGGACGTGAGAATGTCATCAACGTAGCTGTCTTCTTGAATAACCTTCCGTTCCTCTTTGAGGTGAGTGAAAGGTGGGAGGTTGGCAGTTTCACGCATTGCAAGCTTTGCGATGCATCCTGCTGGCTTGTCACCGATGTTTACCCTGGTGATTGCATATTCCCCCAGCTCTTCGTCCTCTGAATCACGCCAAAGGAATCTATGCAGGTGCATCTCCTTTTCTTCCAGCCAGACTGAGTTATACATCTTTTTTATGTCCCCCAGAGCAGCATGCACTCCAACCCTGAATCTCAGAAGCACTGCACGAATCTGGTTGAGGACATCGGGGCCTTTCATCAGTAGGTCGTTCAGGCTCACACCTCTGAACTTTTGACTACTGTTCCAAAGAAGTCTCACAGGGGTTGTGACAGAGTGGGGGTTTGGAGCAATGAGGTGACTCACATACCATACTGGCCCATGCCAGCTGATCACTGTGTCTCTGGATAACTTGGTTGCAGCTTTCCGATGTATCATGTCATGGACTTGAGCAGTATAGGCGACTTTCCATTCAGCTTTTTTGGCCAGTTGCTTTTCCGTCCTGAGGAATGTTGCCTCCACAATCCTTTTATTGTTCGGCAGGGAGTCTGGGTCCTCTACCCATGGATATCTGGTATGCCAGTGTGGTTTTTTTCTGTGGGCGTCTCCTGTGACGTAGGTGAGACCATCTTTCACCACTTGGAGTTCTCGCTCTTCAGCAAGAGTAATTTCTTTGCCACCCGGCTGACAGTTCCCACAGCGGCAGCCTTCACACTTTGGCTCACATCCTGCACCAATGCTGCCCCATCTCCACCACTTTAAAAAGTCTTGGTTGGTGGCTGAAGTGCTTGATTCACAGAGCTGGATGATGCCTTGATTTTTTGCCAGCGGATGCTCTGGGACCATGCTGGTGAGTTTTTCCTCATATCTTGCAGCCGCTGCTCTCATCGACCTTGCGAAGTGTGTCTGGGACATGTGGGCTGACACGGTGAGTTCTTCAAAGAGTTCAGGATGCGTTCCTCCCACTGTTCTCCCCAGTGGGCCGTCCCACAGCACAAGGTCTCCAACAGCTCTGATCCTCTGTGGCGCTAGCTGACCTTCTTTGTGGCTAATGAGCAGACTTATTTCTTTAGGTCTCCGGAGTTCATCTAGCGGTACATCTGGGAAGAATCTCTGGAGCTGCTTTGGTGCCACATGTTTGTGTATCTCTGCAATGCTGTCAAGTCCAAAACACACCAATTGGTGGGCTCTGAGAGTGCCTTTTGCTGTTTTCACTCTGATCTTGAGGAGGTATCGTTTCGTCTCTACACAAACCTCCATGCCCCCAACTCCATGGACGACAAGTGTGACTTCTTCATTTTTGAGGTTTAGCCTGCTTGCAGTCTTGTGGGTTATGTAATTGGTGTCAGAAGCCAAATCGATTAATGTTCCAATTTTCTGCCCAGCGTTTGCTGTGACCTCAACAAACATCATCAGTACTGGCAACTCTTGAAGTCCGCTTTCCCCTAAAAGGCTTGGTTGGTCTTTGACAGTATTGAAAGCCCTGGATGCAGTATTGGAAACCACATTTCGGCATTGGTTTGCCAATTCAGGTGAGAGGTCCCGAAGGAATCCTCCTGCTCCTCTGTGTACTTCCTCCTGCCTTTATCCCCTTCCGGACCAAACCTGCTCCTCTTCTGACCCTCGCTGCTTTTCTTTGCCTCAGCGTTGGGGCACAGGTTGAAGTGGTGCTCAGGAGTATCTGCATCCTTGCAGTCCTGGTTTCTGCTCAGAAATCCAGGTTTGCACTGTGAGCCATCGCCATGAACCTCCAAACATCTCTTGCATGCTCCCAACCTTTGTACTGCAGCTCTCTTCTCTGCTAGTTTCCGTGCTCGGAACTGAATGAAAAAATAGATCTTCCTCTTACATTTACATTTAGGGCATTTAGAACGCTTTTATCCAAAGCGACTTACAATAACTACATTTGTTATAAGAAGTGCATCAATATATCGCTGTCGGTACAGAACGGATGTTCATAGAACCAAGTGCAAGTACAACAATCGCTGGGCTAACCAATTCCCCGTGTTACAGCCATGATAGCAGCTACTGCAGTTGCTACACAGTTAAGTACTATAGTACAATACAATACAATACAGTGTACAGTGGTGGCCAGAAGGGGGAGGGTGGCTATGCAGTGTCGAGGTGGACTCTGAAGAGGTGAGTCTTGAGTCCTTTTCGGATGATAGTGAGCAACTCTGCGGTCCTCTTGTGATTTACATCACTGCAGACCACACACCCTTCTTGGTCGTTGCTTGATTTGGTTAACTTTGTTCCGGCATATCTTGGCTCCACCTTGGTTTCTCTCTTGCTTTGCTCTTCCTCCTTCAGTTGCTCAAGCTGTTCATATATGCTCTCCTGGTCTTTGAGGAATGCCAAGAGACTGTCGAACCGATTTCTTGATGTCACATAATTTCTTTTGTCAGCTGCATACACAAGCCATTCCTTCTTGAGTGTCTCCAGGAGTTTACTTTCAATGGACTTAGTCACAAGGGGATTTTTAATAACACCTGTGGCTCCAAGGTCGCTCAAATCTTGAAGTGCTTTTCCCACAGCTTGAATTAAGTCAACGATTTTCCGTGGCTGGTGACTTTTGACAGCTGGCATCTTCTGTATCTCCTCCACTATTTCTATGGCAATGGATGTTTGGTTGCCGTATGGGTTTTCTAGCACACGAAAGATGTCATCAGACGTGTTGTAAGCCGTGAGCCGAAGGTCTCGTGGGATTTTATCCTCCAGGCTGTCTAGTAGCTGGACCTTTTTCACTTAATTTGAGCCAGTTGGCTCCCCCTGACTCTGCAGCGCTTCCCAGTCCTTTTTCCACCTGTGAAAATCACGTTTGATGCCACCAAACTTGGGGAGTTCTGTTGGCTTTAACATGATGGTTGGTATGCGATAATAAGATGTAGCTCCCACCTGGTCTTGTCTTTCAGTATCCTTCTTTATGGTTGCTTGTATGAAGTCAGCCTTTCTGGAGACCACCAAGGGGACGTGCAGTTCGAGCCCTCTCACATGACTCTGTGGCTCCTTCTGAGTCTCTGGTGGGGCCCACTGTTTCCACCGGCCATGCGGATCCTTTGCTGTCACTGCCAACCCTTTCAGTTGGTCCAGTGTGAATTCATACGCTTCCTGGTTAATGTTCGGTTGCACAGCACTGACGCGTTCGCATGCTGCCTCTGCTGCTTGTAGTGCTATAGACATTTCACTACTTCCGAAACTGACCCAAAGAGTCTCCTGGATCAACCTCTTGACCTCCTTCAGCTTCTCTTGGCACTCATTTGTAGTTTTTTCCAGGTCGGCTTTTTGCTGCTCAGTTAACATGAATTCATCCGTTTCCAACTCTGCTTCGAGATCTGCAATAAAGCCAGCTTCCAGCTCATCATTTGCCTCCATGACGTTCTCTTCTACTGCCTTGAGTTTGCTGAAACTGTCTGAGTTTTTCTTCAGGCATGTCTGTATGTGACCGGGTTACATTGTTGACCAGATGGGAAAAACACTCTTTTGGCTGTAGTTCTTTCAAGTTTCAATTGT
The DNA here is from genome assembly GCF_026213295.1 of Gadus chalcogrammus. Taxonomy (NCBI): domain Eukaryota; kingdom Metazoa; phylum Chordata; class Actinopteri; order Gadiformes; family Gadidae; genus Gadus; species Gadus chalcogrammus. The sequence goes on along the minus strand of NC_079427.1, from coordinate 36,577,151 downwards.
TCAACTGATTTTCCAGCTTCTTGAATAGCCATGTTTACTTTTATTTTAAGGTTCTTTAACTGTGAATTTGAAAAGTGGAGGTAGGTGCAACTCTCCAATGGTGCCTTTAATGTTGCTTATGGTTCTTTAATGTTGCTTTATGCTCCACTTCTTTTCCTTTCCAGGATTCCAGGTTTTTGCTCCTAATGTTCCAGCTTTAAGCCCCTGTACTTTTTCCTGGCAAGCTTTATGTTACGTTTATCACTGCCGTACCATAAAGCTGCCCAGGAAAAAGTACAGGAGCTTAAAGCTGGAACAGATGGATAGATATTTTTGCACTAAGTTTGCGTCTTCTCTCTTCACTTCCTTATGTAGATGTTGTGTGCCGCCTCTTTTATAGCCTTCAGCACAGGGACTGCTATACAGGAAAATACCTACCAGAGCTTGAAAATCTAAAAAAGGAAGTTAAACTTGAAATCGCAAGAGCAAAGCGGAGCTATAAAGAAAAACTGGAGGTTCAATTAGGGAACAATAATTTAGACTCTGCTCGGGATAGCATGAAAACCATATAGACACAAAGGAAATAAGGAATTCTAAATTGGTGCTGGATGGGTTAACCAAAACAAGTTTTGTCTGAGGTTTGACAGACCAACATTTTAGGATGCCATTTTAGAGCAAAAAAACGACTTACGGCAGAGCTCCCCAGCGCCCTTTAATTTGCATGCTGTAGTAGAAACCTTCAGACACTCAAAGGTTAAGAAGAGCCCCGGCCCAGATAAGATAGGGGGTCGCCTGCTCACTTTGTGTCCTGAACAACTTGGTCCAATATTTTATCACATTTTTAAGCACTCCCTGAGCTAACAGAGTCCCCAACATTTGGAAAAATTCTACTATTGTAACAGTGGCCAAAATCACTCGCCCTAAGGTTCTAAATGATCTTAGACCAATTGCTTTGACCTCATTGGCGATGAAATGCTTTGAAAAACGAATGAAAATGGTGCTCCTTATCAAAACAGAGAATCTCTTGGACCCACAACAATTTCTTATAGGGCCAGGCGAGGGGTTGAGGATCCTACAGCCGGTGTTGGGAAAGTTCATTTTCTACATGGTTTCTCAACGGGGGCGTTCGCACAACCTAGGGGGGTGCTGGGCAACCTGGCTATTTTTTTTACTTTCATGGTTTTCAAATATTTTTGGTGCAAAAATAGGCTACCTGAAATAAATACCATTTTCATTCATGGGTTTCTAACCCTATTTCATTTTAATGAAATCCCAGCAGGAGAGAGCTTTTCTCTTCCTGCTCCTTGAATTAAGGAGGACAGGTGTCTTCCAACGCCCTGAAGGGGCTTATTTTCGATAATGACCGGCGACGTTCAATACATTATCCCGCTTTTTACACGGCTACTTGCCAAATCGAAAAAATATCTTCACACGGTGTGTCTTTTTACAATTACCATTTGTAGTGTTGAAAAGCAGAGACATAGTCCACCAAAGACGTTGACGTCGCCTAGCAACCAGACACCCTGGTGTAACAGTGGTCCTACAGTGCGGTTCGTACACGTCCGGACTCCCGTTACATCAACTATCATCATGATCTCTATGGTTACATTTATTTAAAAAACATCCAACAAGGCATCCAAAGATCCGGCATACTTCAAGTTTCTGAGGGATCAGCATTCAAGGCGTCCCAGAATCAAACACCGTGTTCGCCCGGAACATCAATCAAAGTAAAAGCGGGTTGTTGGCGTCTTACAATATAGCTTTATTATTTGCTAAGTCTGGCCTGCCGTTCACTGTAGGTAAGCCTCTGGTAATTCTGGAAATAAAAGGGGCTATCTCCACAGTCAAGGAGCGCCAGTCATCAAGGCCATCCCGCTCAGCAATGATACTGTTGCCCGGCGCATACGGGAGATGTCGCTCGACACTGAGCAGCAGCTGTGTCCCACCTTACGTGGGCGTCACCTTCAGCATCCAGCTTGATGAGACAACAACTGCCGACGACAGTGCCACATCCCGGTGACAAACATTGCCTGTGGCACGAACGGAGCGCCGGCTATGGTCGGCAGATACCGCGGATTTGCGACGCTCCTGAAGAAAGAGGTCTTACAGTGCTTACCGTGCACTGTGTACTTTACCGTCACAACTTGGTGGCAAAAAACATCTCTGACTCAATCCATCAGTCCCTTGATGTAGCGGTCAAATCCATAAATAAAATAAAAGCCCATGCTCTTAATGACTGGCTCTTCAGGCAGCTTTGTGGAGAAAATGAAGTCTTTTCAGCGCCTGCTTTTTCATCCAGAGGTGCGCTGGCTCTCCAAGGGCTGTGTGAGCTGTTCCCCTCGGTCCTCGAATTCCTGGAGAAGGCCGATGCGACTTTGAAAGACCACCTATGGTCCTGCCGCCACGATGTCTTCTATCCTTCGGACTTCTTTGGGAAGACAAACGAGTTGTCGCTGAAGCTCCAGGGGGATGGTGTGATTCTCATCCATTCGAGGGCCAACATACGCAGTCTTCTTGCAAAGCTGGAGCTTGTTGGAAAAAATTTGAGCTGGCTTAAATTTAGCAACTTTCCACAGCTTACCATGGTAGGCTAATAATAAATTATTAGGCTACCATTAATCATTCTTTTCAGAAAATAGCCTAGGCTACACATTAAAATAACTTACTGTACTTACATTCAGGTGTTGGATGAAATGACTGATGGCCATCAGCTGGTTTACACGGACCACTTGAAGGCAGTCAATGCAGATATGGAGGTCCGTCTCAGAGATCTGGACCAGCTGGCCGTCCCCGATTGGGTGATGGAGCCACTCCAACACGATGCCGCCAGCAGTAAGGAGGCTAGCCAGGAGAGCCTAATTGACCTCCAAATTGACGCCGAGGCAATGGCAACATTCTGTACTTCGGGTTGGCGAGCGTTGTTGCTCATCAATGGCCAGTGATTCCCTCAGTTGTGGGAGAGAGTCCACCTTCTGCTCCTCGCTTTCCCCACGTCCTTTCTTGTAGAGCAGGGCTTCAGCCAAGCTCTGCACATGGAGTCAAAGTACCGCAACTGCCTAGACCTGGCTAAAGGCTCAATTCCACCAGAGGCGTACGCGCCGCGGGACGGCTGCGCCGCGGTCACCGCTGCTGATCGCTTCCACTCTAATCAATGAGACCATTTCCACCGGGCGCGCCGCGGAACGTTTCAGCAGCGTCCCAGGAGCGGCGTGCTGCGCCGCGGCGCTATCTTTCCGTCCAATTCTATTTTTGCCGCAAGCCGTTGCTGAACCGCATCAATTTCGACAGAGCAGGTCGAGCAGGGCAGGAAGTGAAAAGTAAAAGCCATAGAGCATCCGGCCAATTTTCTAAATAATATACAATACTCAGCTCATGTAACTTCACATCAACATTATTACGTCATGACCGGTGGCACCAGGTCAGCAGTCAATCATTCAAAGGGTCTCAGAGGGTCGGCAACATGGACGACGAGAGACTCATTGTCGAAGTTCAGCAACATGAAGTCATTTATGTACCAAATCATCCTTTTTATAAGGAAAATGTCAGAAAGGACAAAGCGTGGCATTTAATTGCAATAGTTTTGGGAGTGGAAGGTGAGTACATTAGGTTTAGGATTATCGCGTGATCTCGTGATCTCGCGTGAATACGGCTGGCTCGCAAGGCAGCGCTACGCTGCCGTTACGCGCCCGGTAGGAATGGATGCAGGGCAGAGGACGCAGCCGTACCACGGCGCAGCCGTTCCGCGGCGCGTACGTGTCCGGTGGAATCCCAGTGTAACTCTCGCGCTCTCTGGTTGAAATTGACCTCACAATGTCAAGACGCTGGCAGCGGGCCACCAAGCACAGGGCTCTCACTAATTTTGTTTTAATAGCCCATTTTCCTCATTCCTCTTGCTGTTGTGCAGTTCCAGCTGCTCTGAGCATAGTCTCCACAAAAAGAAAGTTGCATTTAAAATACAATACCTAGTTAGGCCTCACGCACGCGATCTGGTTTGTGATAGTTAACTGTTGACTTGATTATTCAGGTGACGTGCATATGTTGGTCACGTGATGTGCACATGATTTTTGTTGACACGTCTTGTAGCCTACATTTAATGTTCCTTTTGATTTAAAAAACTACATTACAGCCAATGCTGATTTGGTTGTGTTTTTTTTCTCATCCAACCAACCTACTATTGCTTATAAAAGTGTTTTTATTTAAGCAGCGAGTGTGAGTGGGGTTGGTAATGGATATAGCCTACCCACGGGCGGGGGGCGGGCAGACGCCAGAGGATCACACTAGTAGCAGCTGCAGCTTTCACCTCTACAGTATATTCTCAAACATGAGGAAATACTTGCTGCTTGAATGTTCATTTTTAATGAGGAATTATTATAAGAAAAACAGGACAGTAGACCTTACGGTGCAAAAATATTTTTCATTTCCGTACATATTAAAAATTAATACTGGAATCCTGGAAAAATATACCAGGCAGGTTCAACAAACAAGTTACATGAACCGTAAAGTAACCATTCTAATGACACAAACTTAGGTAGAAAATTTAAGGTTGAACTTGAAAGTGCAATATTCAAAGTGCAAAACATTTCAACATTATCAAGTCACTTTTAATTTTTTCGGCTTGTTTGCCCAATGAATAAGTAAAGCAAAACATTAACTTAAAAAGAGTCAGTCAGAGTCCAAAGCCATGGACAGTGCTCCCACTTTCTGACCAGTGAATAAAAATCCCTTAACTGAATGAATACCACTGGTTACATTCCACATAAATAACTAAAGTAATAATAATAAAAAAAAAGTCAACGTGTGCAGGGCCATGGACGGTGTTATTATCTGTCCAGTCCCTTATCTGAATGAAGATCCTCTGTCATTGGTCACAGTGGTCTCTCCCTGGTGGATCTGCTGTTTTTGTCCTCCTGTAAAAGAAAGACACAGGTATGCTCTGTTATTTGTATGCAGCTCACCTCTGCACATCAATATGGTCAACTCCATTGGCAATTCTATATCCCAATAAACCGATCACAACAATTTTTAATATACCTTCAAAACTTTTTCTTGGCATTCAAGATCAGCTGCTTCTCAAAGTTGGAATCTCCCAGCTGAATGAGATTTTAACATCATGATTAATATGGCAAAAATGGTAACAGTATTCTGTATTAAAGGAATTGTGAACTGAGGCAATCACTGAAATAATTTGAAAAAAAAAGTATTTGGAAAACCAGAACTAGAATAATATCAAAAACCTATACGAAACCTATTTATAATCCGGTAAATTATAGTGTATTACTGTGTAATTACCACTGGTAATAAGAAGGTAAATACAGAGGAATTACAGCTGATGTACTAGTAAAGTAAAACCTATAAGAACTATAATTTGAGGCTGGGTATTTACTGTACTTATTACCAAAGAATAATAGGTAACCCTTCCTTTTACAGTCCCCTAATTACTAGGTATTTACCCGGTACATACATGGTAAATCATAGTGTATTACTGGGTAATTGCCACTGGTAATAGGAAGGTAAATACAGAGGTAGTTACCCGGTAAATACATGGTAAATCATAGTGTATTACTGGGTAATTACCACTGGTAATAAGAAGGTAAATACAGAGGAATTATCCGGTAAATTATAGTGTATTACTGTGTAATTACCACTGGTAATAAGAAGGTAAATACAGAGGAATTACAGCTGATGTACTAGTAAAGTAAAACCTCGACTATTACCAATCAACTCAACTAAGTAGCGTGTAGTTTGAACTGTTTTAGGTTGGTAATAACTCCGATAATGTGTACTTCCTAGGAAATTAGGCAACCAATTCTTATAAACACCTATTATCCAAGGTTTATGTTGGTAACAGCCCAAATGTAATGATGTACTATCTAGAAATTAGCATAGTGCTTTCCAATAAAATACATTTTCTTAGTTATTATTCATAGCTACACCCATTTAGAAAGGGTTTATTCGATTTACCACAATGGAATTACTTACCTGGTAACAACCTCTGCAGGAACAGTTTTCCTCTAGTGTCATGGTACATCTTCTTAAATACTGGGTACGAAGCCATTTGTTTCCATGGTATTACCAGGTTCTTACCATATATTTATAATAGATTCCATTATCCATGCAGTCAACACAAACATGTACGTTCTGCGACGTTACCAAGTAAAACACGACAATTTACCCAGTAATTAAGCTGAAACTGTACTGTAAAAGGAAGCCTCGTTTATTTCCATGGTATTACCAGGTTCTTACCATATAATTTGTAATACATTATTCCCTTTTCCATGCAGTCAACACAAACTTGTACCATGTACGTTCTGCAACGTTACCAAGTAAAACACGACAATTTACCCAGTAAGTAAGCTGAAACTGTACTGTAAAAGGAAGCCTAGTTTGTTTCCATGGTATTACCAGGCTCTTACCATATAAGTTGTAACTGGTTATTCCCTTTTCCATGCAATCAACACAAACCATATATGTTCTGCAACATCGTTCACCAGTAGTTAAGCACTTTAATTGTTGTTATAAAACCCCAAACCACTGTTGATGAAAGGCATATTAAAATTAAACAAAATCAAAGGCTTATCTTTCAAACAATGCATATCTCACAAACAGGCACTGAACACTGAAGAAATCTGACAAAAAAAAGAGCCGTCCACATCAACTCAATTTAAATGTTACTGATGGTGTTTTCATAAAACACATGACATTGTTATGGCAAGTGACCACAAGGAAGACTGCTTCAACCTCTTCAATTTGAATAAGCGGTGAATGCCATGCAGCAATCTGCCTATGGGAGCATCTTTGTGGTCATTCGCAAACCAATGAGTCCACTCGATGAATGAGAGATGACTCTTTAGTGTCTTCTCTGTGAGGTATCCCAGCAGTCTCCACATCTGGGATTTGAAGGCTGACCAAGACCTGACCAGGTACCTCCAAATCTTCCCTTCCATACTGTAATAAAGAATCAGAAGACAAGAAAATAAACATTAGGACTGTCAATTAATGAACATTTCTAGAACATGTAGAACTCAAAGATTATTTTGTTTATTAGTTAAAAAAGGATGCTGATCCTCTGGCCAGTGTTTGGTCATATTGAAAAGAGAAAAAGGCATAGCCATAAATACAGTTAATAGGACGGGAGGGGACAGGCTGTTAGCTCCGGTTAGCACTTTAGCATCGAGCTAGCGGAGCTTCTGTCATTCAAATAACTCGGACATGTTGTTTAAAACCTATAACACCCAATTTATTAAAATATCCAGATTTAATCGGGCTCTCTCCCATAAGTACAGTTAATAGGACGGGAAGAGACAGGCTCTGTTAGCCCCGGTTAGCGCGATGCTAAAGAGCAGCTCTACCGGAGCATGCCACCTCAACAGGTGCAAGTTAGCCTCCGGTTTGATATTCGCCGGATATTCGGTTTACCACCCAATCGGATTCATCAACATAAGTGCAGTACATTACGGGCTTAGTATGTTGAGGACGGTTTAGGACACCGTATCACAAACACATGTTGGCGCCATCGATGTCTGTGCAACAACGTCATTTACGTTCTGGCTGCTACCTGTTTTAGGGACCGTCAGCAAGTTACACTCACCGACTGGTGGCAGAGACGTTACCATGGAATTGTTTGAGGAAATTAATCACACAAATATATTGCAATATAGTTAATCATAATGCAGTTAATAGTTTAATATTCGACAAAAATCGACTAAACTATATTTGAAATTATTAATTGCATCCCGTTTAACAATAATGCAATATATTAGCAAAGTTACCTGCAGTAAGTAGCAGCCCACCATTGGCAACTACTACTACAATCAGGTGACAAAATGTATTTTTTAGTGATTTTTATGTTATTTTATATGATTGATTTCCAGAAACAATTCCATGGTAACGTCTCTGCCACCAGTCGGTGAGTGTAACTTGTTGACGGCCCCTGAAACAGGTAGCAGCCAGAACGTAAATGACTTTGTTGCACAGACATCGATGTCGACAACATGTGTTTGTGATTTTCGCGATACGCCGTCCTAAACCGTCCTCAACATACTAAGCCCGTATTGTATTGCACTTATGTTGATGAATCCGATTGGGTGGTAAACCGAATATCCGGCAAATATCAAACCGGAGGCTTACTTGCATCTGTTGAGGTGGCATGCTCCGGTAGAGCTGCTCTTTAGCATCGCGCTAACCGGGGCTAACAGAGCCTGTCTCTTCCCGTCCTATTAACTGTACTTATGGGAGGTACCTGGTCAGGTCTTGGTCAGCCTTCAAATCCCAGATGTGGAGACTGCAGGGATACCTCACAGAGAAGACACTAAAGAGTCATCTCTCATTCATCGAGTGGACTCATTGGTTTGCGAATGACCACAAAGATGCTCCCATAGGCAGATTGCTGCATGGCATTCACCGCTTATTCAAATGGAAGAGGTTGAAGCAGTCTTCCTTGTGGTCAGTATCAGTACAGTTTCAGCTTAATTACTGGATAAATTGTCGTGTTATACTTGGTAACGTCGCAGAACGTAGATGGTACAAGTTTGTGTTGACTGCATGGAAAAGGGAATAATGTATTACAAATTATATGGTAAGAACCTGGTAATACCATGGAAATAAACGAGGCTTCCTTTTACAGTACAGTTTCAGCTTAATTACTGGGTAAATTGTCGTGTTTTACTTGGTAACGTCGCAGAACATACATGGTTCAAGTTTGTGTTGACTGCATGGAAAAGGGAATAATGTATTACAAATTATATGGTAAGAACCTGGTAATACCATGGAAACAAACGAGGCTTCCTTTTACAGCACAGTTTCAGCTTAATTACTGGGTAAATTGTCGTATTTTACTTGGTAACGTCGCAGAACGTACATGGTACAAGTTTGTGTTGACTGCATGGAAAAGGGAATAATGTATTACAAATTATATGGTAAGAACCTGGTAATACCATGGAAACAAACGAGGCTTCCTTTTACAGCACAGTTTCAGCTTAATTACTGGGTAAATTGTCGTGTTTTACTTGGTAACGTCGCAGAACGTACATGGTACAAGTTTGTGTTGACTGCATGGAAAAGGGAATAATGTATTACAAATTATATGGTAAGAACCTGGTAATACCATGGAAACAAACGAGGCTTCCTTTTACAGTACAGTTTCAGCTTAATTACTGGGTAAATTGTCGTGTTTTACTTGGTAACGTCGCAGAACGTACATGGTACAAGTTTGTGTTGACTGCATGGAAAAGGGAATAATGTATTACAAATTATATGGTAAGAACCTGGTAATACCATGGAAACAAACGAGGCTTCCTTTTACAGTACAGTTTCAGCTTAATTACTGGGTAAATTGTCGTGTTTTACTTGGTAACGTCGCAGAACGTACATGGTACAAGTTTGTGTTGACTGCATGGAAAAGGGAATAATGTATTACAAATTATATGGTAAGAACCTGGTAGTACCATGGAAACAAACGAGGCTTCCTTTTACAGTACAGTTTCAGCTTAATTACTGGGTAAATTGTCGTGTTTTACTTGGTAACGTCGCAGAACGTACATGGTACAAGTTTGTGTTGACTGCATGGAAAAGGGGATAATGTATTACAAATTATATGGTAAGAACCTGGTAATACCATGGAAATAAACGAGGCTTCCTTTTACAGTACAGTTTCAGCTTAATTACTGGGTAAATTGGTGTGTTTTACTTGGTAATGTCGCAGAACGTACATGGTACAAGTTTGTCTTGACTGCATGGATAATGGAATGTATCTATTATAAATTATATGATAAGAACCTGGTAATACCATGGAAACAAACAGCTTTGTACCAAGTATTTAAGAAGATGTACCATAACACTAGAGGAAAACTGTTCCTGCAGAGGTTGTTACCAGGTAAGTAATTCCATAGTGGTAAATCGAATAAACCCTTTCTAAATGGGTGCAGCTACGAATAATAACTAAGAAAAAGTATTTTATTGGAAAGCACTATGCTTATTTCTAGATAGTACATCACTAAACTTGGGCTGTTAACAACATAAACCTTGGATAATAGGTGTTTATAATAATTGGTTGCCTAATTTCCTAGGAAGTACACAATATCGGAGTTATTACCAACCTAAAACAGTTACAACTACACGCTACTTAGTTGAGTTGATGGGTAATAGTGGAGGTTTTACTTTACTAGTACATCAGCTGTAATTCCTCTGTATTTACCTTCTTATTACCAGTGGTAATTACACAGTAATACACTATAATTTACCGGATAATTCCTCTGTATTTACCTTCTTATTACCAGTGGTAATTACACAGTAATACACTATAATTTACCGGATAATTCCGTATTTACCTTCTTATTACCAGTGGTAATTACCCAGTAATACACTATGATTTATCATGTATTTGCTGGGTAACTACCTCTGTATTTACCTTCTTATTACCAGTGGTAATTACCCAGTAATACACTATGATTTACCGGATAATTCCGTATTTACCTTCTTATTACCAGTGGTAATTACCCAGTAATACACTATGATTTATCATGTATTTGCTGGGTAACTACCTCTGTATTTACCTTCTTATTACCAGTGGTAATTACCCAGTAATACACTATGATTTACCATGCATGTACCGGGTAAATACCTAGTAATTAGGGGACTGTAAAAGGAAGGGTTACCGAAAAATAATTATGTAATATAATCAGTTTATTCCTACCTGAATATGAGACCACCGATGCTGAAGAGCCTCTCTACTGCAGCGCTTGAGGTCAGGGCATTGTTGTGTTTTATGAACAGCCTTCTGAGCTTTGAAAACTGCATGTATTCATCCAACCCATCTGTGGTTGGGGTATCCAAATAGAGTGGCGAAGTCACACCCCTTCCGGTAGAGCCCATGGGACCTATGAGATCGAAAAATATGATTGGGTTTTAATGGAGAGAAAGTAATTATTTTCTGGTCCCAGTCTTTATATGCCCCGGATTACACATATGTTGTTTGTCGATTTAAATGATCATTTTTCATGTCAGGAGTTTGACCGTTTATTTAGCAATTGTTCAGTTAAAGGCTGTAGAGAAAACACAATTAGAAAGACTACATGTCTCGTATGCGACGTCACGCTCCTTGCGTCTGGCGTGGACAAGACCGTCAATCTGCATATCTGAAACTCTCCACATGCCCCGACTTATAATGACTTTTCACCTCTTTCGATCCTTTTATCCCCCCCTTGGAAAAAAGCAGGTGAAGAGGAGCGAGTGGAGAAGAGAGTTCGCCATGTCTGTACCGGAGTTCCAAGTGCGGGTGGTGACATATATCAATTGCGTCGAGAGCAGCGAAGAGCTGTAGTTCACAAAGCGGCCTCACAAAAATGTAACATTCTTAGCCTAACAATTTTTTCGCGAAATCTTTTAGTTTTCTTTGCATGAAAATTCTCATTTAAATACACAAAAAACATATGTGTGATCCAGGGCATATAAAGGCTGGGACCAGAAAATAATTACTTTCTCTCCATTGAAGCCCATTCATATTTTTCGATCTCATAGGTCCCGTGGGCTCTACCGGAAGGGGCGTGACTTTGCCACTCTATAGGTGTCCAGATTCTTCCTATTTTTGAATAACCTCCGTTTATTTGTTAAATCTGAAGAATGATGCTGCCGGATCTTTCTTGTCACGTTTACCACTGAACTGAGCTTGACCTGAGTCTCTTGCAGCTGAGTCATCAGAGGGTTGGAAATTCTCTTTTCAGCATCAATCTGTGCTGCATTTGTTTCTCCTCATCTTGGACCCAGTCTAGCTTGAATCTTGGCACCAGTATAGCTGAGAGTATGTGGTCCCTTTCCTCCAGAAGACTTCAAGATACTATTTATGAGGGGTCTGCATGTAATGACACCCTCTGCTGCAGTGGGCTTTTTGCTCTCTTCCAACAGGTCATTCATATGTCATTGTAGCTGCACAATAGTTGGAGCCAGGTAGCCAAGAAAGATGTTCTTCTCTGCTTGGAGGATGTTTAGTGCAAGTGCTAAAGGCCCCAATACATCCACACTTGTGCATGAATTCGACTTCCTGTGGAGAGAGTCTGCGAAAGCCAAACTCATCACTCAAAGTGTGCACAATAAGCTTGTCATGTAGGGGAGTGGCATCATTTTCAGGGGGGACCTCAGTCACGTTCATTCCTGCCTTGGTAGTTAGTGTTTGTGACAACAAAGCCAATCCCAAGCTTTTCCTCCACAACATCAGAAGCCTTTGTACTTGGCTTAACCAGGTTCCACAGAGCAGATAGGGATGATCCAGACCTGAGAGAGGCTCAGACTCCATCTGGTCATCTTCATCTGAGTTCTTACTGGTGGCAGCAAAGGCTGACACTTCAATGTCATCTTCACTTTCAGTTTCATCGAAGTGGACCACTGTCTCTGGCACTCCAGTATCAATAGCAATATCCATTCAAAAACAGTTGAATTCCTTGACAAAATTTGCAGCATTGTCTGTTACTGTACACACAACCTTGTTGTGAATACTTTGCTTCAAAGTTTTACTTCTGACAATAATTTTGCCAACACATCATGTGTATGTGCTCCTTTAATCCGCCAGAATGCTAGTACTGCAGAATATCTCTTAGATATATCAGTTTTGTTTAGTAATTGGACAGTGATGCCCATAAATGCCTTGTTCACAGCTGACTAGCCATCTGCTGTTGTGCACACAGCATCGATCTCAGACAGTTCAGTCTTAAGTTCACATGTTTCTTTTAAATTTCTTGATTAACAGTGTCTGTAGTTTTTTTTTGTCTATGGCACCTTTTTGGTAGCCTGGTTAACGCCAGACATTAATTTTCTCGTATTTGAGGCGTGGTTTACGATTGCCCGGAGCCGTTTATTGGGCACTACGAATGTCTATCATATGTGTCTGTACGTAGCTCATAGCGAATCAAAGCCTGTTTGTAGCAGGGCAAATACATCCTTCTTGGTAATGAAAGAGTTTAACACCGAAAGTTGCTCTTTATTTAAAAATAAACATGGGTTCTAAACTACTTAGAACACTATCTAAGGCTGCATCGAAAGGTAACGCGTCTGCTGCTATTTTGGATCTGTAAACGACAAGCTTCGCTGTGTTGCATAGACGTCGTCATGGTCTTGCTGTCCCTCCCCGTTCTGTGATTGGTCCCCTATCTCAGGCGAAAATCGGATCCATGGAATCCATGCTGCCCAGCAGCGCAAAATGAAATTGCGCGCAAGGCAGCATGGGTATACCCAGGCTACCTTTTTGGATGGCTGCAACCCCTTAATTAAGTTTATGAAAGCTGGGCTTTCCACTTTACTCAAAGGCTGCAGTTCTCTGACAATATACTACATCTCCAGGTTGGGAGATGAAAACGCAGGCACTACTGTACGCAGTTAATGGGATTTGGGTCGAGGTCGAGGATCTGTCTTAACTGTCTTTTGATTTTTTATACATATCTCACATACCTTGAAAGGCTAGCCGGGTGCTTTGGTTCATTCTGCCGTTTCAGGTTTGCTGTGGATGTGACTGAAGGGCGGATTTTCTTTTTGAAAGCCGGCAGGCAAAGTTTGCACAGAAATGTAAGATTGTTCCCATCCTCACCGACCTTGTCATACAACTCGTTTAAATGATCGTACGAGTATGACGCCTCCTTGCTGCTTTGTCACCTACATGCTGCTGTCGTAGCCATGCTGTTTATTTTTTTGAAGACACATGCGGCAGTGCGACACTGGTGGCTGGTGTTACCAGGCAGATAGGATGTTTTTCATATTTTTACATATTTAAGGACAATTCCAGTATTTAAAAAATCGAGCCCCCTTTCTGGTTTGTCTGGGAAGAAAAATAGTGGTTGAATCAAGTATCGTAGCGAAATACAGTTTCTATCGTGTTTTATTGCACATTTATCGCATTTTGTAAATCCAATTGATTTCTGTTGGAAGACTCGTTGCTCGTTGGCCGGAAATGGTTTCGCTCGGTTCTAGCCCTACTGTTGAGACGGAGAGCCGAGTGAAAAGGCTACAACCAAAAGTAAACAGCCCCCCTTTCCATTTCCGGCCAACAAGCAATGAGTCTTCCAACAGAAATCAATGGGATTTACAATATGCAATAAATGTGGAATAAAACACAACAGAAATTGTATTTCACTACGATACTTGATTTAAAACATCAAAAAAAAAAAAAACAACGAACACAACTAACCACTCGGTGAGCACATTTCTGATAACGAACGTTTAGGGTTGTTTTAAGGAAAGGTTTGTGCATACTCGTCATTCTGAAGCAGGTAGGGGCTAAATTAGCCAAATACCCGAGACAGGACCAATAGTCAACATTCGTTGCCAACCACTGTATTTCCAACCCGGTATCACGCAATTGCGTGCTCCTGCACACGAACGTTAATCTATTGAAGCGTGTTCCCGAGCACGATAGTCCGACTTTTTGCGTGTTACACAAAACGAAATGTAAACCAATGCATTCTGAATGGGAGTGTTCTAAGACAATTAACGTGCTCCACAAAACGGTACGAGAGAGAGAGAAAGAGAGAGCGGGAGGGACAGAGAGAGAGAGAGAGAGCGAGAGAGAGGCTTCAGAAAGGGTGTGCGCAGATAGTACAGTGCACCCTAGTTATGTTTATGCCAAAACCTATATATATAATTAGGCTGTGGAAATTGCAATAAGTTAAGAACACAACTTCGCACGTTGAGCACACAGCCGTGTGACTCGTTTATTTTGTAAAAAAGAAAACCGGAAAACAAAGCGTGCTGAAGGTAAACAAATCCAGCATGGTCTGTGACGTCATGAGACGCACGTAATCCTTAGGGACCGCGATCCCTGAACCACCAAGAACGTAAATGACATGCAGTAAACAACAACACAATTGAAAGAACAACACATAACGAAATACTGTAGGTGAATTATGTTACGGTCACTACAAGGCTATAATTATATTATTTAGCGTGTAATGAGACAATCTATAGCCAAATTGTCGAAGATGCCCGAGAATCTTCGGGGATATCAGCATGGGAAATCGGCGAATCAGACCCATGAAGGGGGGGGGGGGGGGACACGTTAGTTGAAGGGGGGGCGGGGGGGGACACGTTTGCTGAGGGGGGGGGAGACACGTTTGTAGGGGGGGGGCACGCTTGACAACGAGAGTTGGTTTTTATTGAACGAGACTTCAACACGGAACAGCTGCACGAAACGATGGTCACGTCACTCTCGGTGACGGTGTCGACAATAATGAACACACGAACAATGTTAATAGAACAACACACAACCACATAACATCCCGAACCCATTAACCCCACTTAATCCTAACAACAAAACAAGTTAACAAAAGCCCCATTTGTCAACTGAGAACCCCAATTCCCAGAATCCCCCGCGGCTCCGGAAAACGGCGTAGCTTATATTAATCTTTATTATCTGAATGGGAAATGCAATATTTTAGGACAGATACACCATTAAACGCGTTTCTAATGACTTTTCTAGCGAGAAATGTACATTTTCCTTACATAATCTTCAGTCAGTGAATGTGTATGATCTTTATTAATCTTTAATATCTGAATGGGAAATGCAATATTTTAGGACCGATTCACCGTTAAACGTGTTTATAATAAAATTTCTAGCGAGAAATATACTTTTTACTTGCATAATCTTCAGTCAGTGATTGTGTCTGATCTTTAGTTTTATAGTTATTAGGATTTGATCGGCTCGCTCGCATGTTTCAACGACGTCAGGTTGCTTTCGCTAAACTAGCAGCTCACGTGCTTCCTGCGTTTGTGTTATTAAACTGTTACTTTATGTAACTTTTAATGATATCATCTTGTTAGAAACACGTATATCTGAGAGCCAACCCAGTCGCCAAAAGCATACGTTGACAGTGTACTTTTCGTGAACACTGGATTACGTCGCATTTCAACATAAAATAGCGTGTTATACACACACACACACGCACGCACACGCACACACAAGCACACACGCACGCACAGACACACAGACACAGACACAGACACACACACACGCACACGGTGCATTTCGCTGCTAAAACAACAACAAAAAAATATTCCCTCAAATATTATTACTTTCAAAACGTTGGCCAAAATGGCCAATAATATCATTTTTTATTTGGGATGCTTCTAGGACATTTTGGGTGGATTTTGAACGGTATGTGGGCAGCACGTTTTTTGCAGGACCTGGCAACCCTGCGCTGTCGCCCAAGGTGCTGAAATGCTCCGGAATAGATATGGATCCACCATCCCCCCCCCCCCCCCCTAAATAAATAATATGGCAGAATAAAGAATAAATTCATGCATTATCATTAAACTTGAACATTCGTTTTTACAGTAGAGTGGTGGAGGGATGACATATGTTGGCCAACCCGGAAGTGAGCGTCGCCCTGTGTTCCCTTGACAAAAAGCCAACGGGTTTTTCCATTGGATTTTGGATTATTGCAGAAAAATTTGCATCTTTGAAGCACCTCCTCAAAAACTGAAAATAAATAAATAAATAAAAATAACCGTGCTCCAAAGAACAAAATGTAAACTAATGCATTCTGAATGGGTCACCATCATGGTTGCTATGGTGGTTGCTATCGACCGCCCCCTCTAATCCTTACATGGCTCTAAAAACCACGCGGCAAAGGAGCTGCCGTCAATTGTGTTGTTTTTGTCGTAAACTGGGGTCCGACGGTTAAAAAATAGACAGATATTCTGAGGTATCCTTAAAAGGCAGCTCGGATGTTTTTATTTTCTGCAGTTTAGACTTCTTCTATAACCTATTTTTTAAAGCAAAACACCAAGCTCATTGATTTAACGAGGCAGGGTTATTTGAAATAATTTATTAGGGGTCCAAGCCAACAGGTTGGATCCCTATTGTTTTTGTAGTGTTTTTTATTCTTACCCCCCCAAAAGTGGTACCACAGCCCAAACCGTAAATGGTGCACACGCGCCAATTGCATGACTAGATCCAGATCTGTTCGGACTAAGCAGACGACAAAATCCAGACATGCCGGTCCCTTGGTGGCGCTATAGCAAAGAATACGCGTTTGGGGCTATAACTCCCACACCGAACCTCCCACAGTCCAAAACGTTAGACACACAGATTCACTGGATTCATTCACAGATTCATTGCGTCCATAATTTTTTTTCGGAAAACCGCTAAACTGTATTTTCGCTACTCCTCCCACATATCTTGACCAATCAACACCAAACTTTGCACACAACGTCTTCAGACGCACACAAAAAAATAAATTTGAACACTTTTTTGATCCGACCTTCGACGACGAAACGGTAGTGTTTTGAATATTGGTTTATTAGCTAAATTAGACGTGGAAGATCAAAAATCCAAAAAAATCCAAAATTAGACATCGGATCGAGTCCAAATTGTACACACATGTTGGTGCTAACCTTAATGTCGTTCGATAAAAAAAAATATATATACTTGGTATACTTCCTACCAAGAAAGTGGTACCACAGCCCAAACCGTAAATGGTGCAGACACGCCAATTGCATGACTAGATCCAGGTCAGTGAAGACTACGCAGACGACAAAATCCAGACACGCCGGTCACTAGGTGGCGCTATACCAATACCACGCGTTTGGGGCTATAACTCCCACACCGAACCTCCCACATTCAAAACCTCATACCCACAGATTCACTGGAGTCTGCTGCATCTTTTGGCATAGGCCACGCCCATTTGCGTCTATAATTTTTTGTCCGCAAGATTGCGAAAACAGCTAAACTGCCTTTTCCCTACTCCTCCCACATTTCTTGACCAATCGACACCAAACTTTGCACACGACATCTTCAGACGCACACAAAAAAATTAATTTGAACACTTTTTTGATCCGACCTTCAACGACGAAACGGTATTGTTTTGAATATTGGTTTATTAGCTACGTTTTATGTCGAAAATCAAAAATCCCCAAAAAAACAAAATTAGACAAATTATTACGATCCAAATTTTGCACACATGTCGGCGATACCCTTAACGGCTTTCAATAAAAAATTGGGAATATTTCGCCATAAGGGGGCGCAATAATAACGAGGAGATTGTATATCTTCTAATTGGCCAAAGGAATGTTCTTCAAACTCAAGGGAAACAATCAAGGGGCAAACCCGAGTCTATATAAAAAATATGGCCAAGAATAATTAATGTGGGAGGGAGTTATTTGGAAAAGGAAAATTCTCTTCCGAAAATTACGCCACAAGGCTGCGCCAAAAACAACAACATTGTATATCTCCTAATTGGCAAATGGAATGTTCTGAAAACGCGTTTGGGGCTATAACTCCCACACCGAACCTCCCACAGTCAAAAACTTTATGTCCACAGGTTCACGGTAGTGTTTAACACATGCTTCGCGTTGTGCCGGCGAAATGCACATT
The DNA here is from genome assembly GCF_026213295.1 of Gadus chalcogrammus. NCBI lineage: Eukaryota > Metazoa > Chordata > Actinopteri > Gadiformes > Gadidae > Gadus > Gadus chalcogrammus. The sequence continues at coordinate 36,558,823 of NC_079427.1, read as the reverse complement.
TCTTGGACCCCTGCATAACTGCTTGCAGTTTTAGTTAAATAAATATTTGTGAGAGGTCATTCCTTCTCCTGAGTTTGCTTCCTATTTATGTCTAGTGTACACCCCTACAGTAACTGTCCAAAAGCATCCCCCCCCCCTCCCTCCCCATATGGATTTGGAGAGTTGTTGCCACGTCCCAGTGGTGGACGTATCATATATATGAATGAGGACATTCAATTATACTACAATGATCAATTAGGAGGCCGAAGCCCTAAAGGAAGTGACGCAATAGGTGACTGAGTTGAGAACATTTAAGTAAACTGTACCTTGGGGTCTCTTATATATCAAAGGGGGTTTCAAAGGACGCATACGCTTCAACCTGTGGCTCCAGCCCTACAGGAAATTACTCAGCAAGTGCTCCATCTCGTTGCACCTCACCCAGCAGCTCGCTTGCAATATTTCGGCCTGAAGTTATTCCCAGACCTACACCCTAACAGTCCAACATGCATATCTGAGAATCAGGCCTCTCTTCAAAAATGACAAAAAGTTATGAGAGAAATACACATTAACTTTTTGTTATCTCATAAGCGGCGTGGTGCCGGCTCCTTTTGACCATTTGACCCCAGACTTTAAAGACGTGGCCACAGGCCAGCTGTGTCTAAACACATTAAGCCACCAATGTACACCTCCATCCCACAAAAAATGGGGCCTAGAAACAGTGGCGTGGCATGGGGATTTCTTTTGAGGAAGCCAAGTGGATGTATTTAATGCAACTACAAGAGCTATTTGAGCGCCTGGTCATTTACCAGGACTTACACATGCCTGTAATCTGACACACACACACAAACACACACACACACACACACACACACACACACACACACACACACACACACACACACACACACACACACACACACACACCTCATTAAATTATACATTTTTTATAAATGCAACCCCTTCCCGACCGAAATGCACAAGCCGCTAATGGTCAAAGCATCGACAGGGCGGCTGTCGGCTATTTCAAGTTTCATGTTCACGTGTAACACGACTCACACAATCACAGTATTTGATATGATAAATAATATGTGGCTTTTTGATTTACCGTGCCTCTCGATTGCCCGGGACAAGTTGGCAAGGTCCACGAATCCTGTAGTGACCCAGGGATTGTTGAGGGAGCACGAATCCTTGTCAAAAAGAAGACACGGCCAGCAAAATAGTCGCTGAGGTTTGCTGCTGCCAGCTAGCCACTCCGTTTGCGTAGTTTTCTTCATTGAACGTCCGAAAGAAGCCTTGCTTTCTCTCAACGCGCAGTTTCAGCTTCGGTGTTGACCTGCCATCGGATTTTATTTTGATTCGCTGCTGTTGTGGTAGTTTGGTAAAATTATTTTTAAGTAAATAATCTAAATCTCCACCCTCCATAACTGCACTTGCTAAGTAGGCTACTCAAAAATGAAAACAATTCAAACATGCTAATTTCGCGCTATTTGTTTTGTTATAGTTTTTTCGGTGACGTTGATAATGATGCTTTGATTTGATTGGTGTGAAGCCAAGGGCCGAGTGGCTTCCCTTGGCCCCCTCCTGACACCCTCCCGACCAATCAGAGGAGAGCAGTGTCATGACGGTAGCCTCACCTGAAACTTGAAACTTGGCCCGGTCGGACCCGGAGGGCAGGAAGGGGGGGCCCTTCCTGCCCGAAACTTGGCCCGGTCGGACCCCGAGGGCAGGCACCCCCTTCCTGCCCTCGGGGTCCGGGGTCCCAGTTAGGCCCTAGAATAAGGTATTCAAATTTCAGGGCGGTAGGACCTTCCTATCTCAAAAACTGTTTTTCTACCACATTCTGAACCATTGTGCAACTACAACAACAACAAATGAGGGGGAGGGGGGCGGTGTCATTCAAACTAACAAAGCATTGAGCATTCAATATGGTCTATGTTGGTTTTAGATTATCTCACTTGTGGTGGGGGTCACACGTGTAAGGTGGCTCCTCATCAAACAATTCCTCCTCATCCATCGGCTCTTCGGGCACCCACGACAAGTTACTGATGACAGTGGCATTATCATCATCATCGTCAACTGTCTGTTCAGGACTAGCGAGGGGAGTGGAGGTTTGTGGGCTCAATGAAGTCTGTGTGCTCACGCTAACCATCTTGGGCTTCAGGTTAACCTGCACAGCTGTGGCAGAGGCAGTAAACATACACAAACATATGACAATCATGGCAAATCTAAGCGGCTATGTTTTGGTGTAGGCTATGTATTCATTTCATCAATGTGTATGGAAATGTCCTGCTTGCAATGTTTTAGACATAATATCTACCCCTTAAAATACCAAAGATTTACCGTGAGACCATCGGGGGGGGCTTCAAATAACATTGTGTCCCAACGTCAGAAGTGGAGGAGGGCAAGGGCTGATCCCCAGTATCGACACTCTCCACAGTGTCCACACTGTCCACGGTCTCCTGCTGTGAGGCGTCTGTCAACATCTTGCGAAAACAAATATAAAAAAGTATATTAGTATAAAGTATAGTATATATAAGTATATAAAAAAGAAATGCAAGGGTGTAGTGGTGAAATAAGAGGTGGGTAAACTATTAATACTTAGATCAGTGATTCGCAACCAAGGGTAGTGCATTTACTGTATTGGGAAGTGGCTAAACTCTGAAGTGAGAAGTGGATAAACTCTGTTTCTGAAATTTCAGAGGTGGGTAAACTGCGTTTACTTGCGTTTAGCCTCCACTACAGCCTGGGTCACGGTCAAATATATGTGAAAGTGAACCGTAGCAGTCTAGCACTAACACAAAACGCAAACACACTGTTGTAAAAAGCTGCTTGATGATGACGATCACTGATCCAAACACTAGCCATGAAGCTTTCATGACGATATGGACATTTACTTCAGGGCAATTTTGTTTTGGCTCATATTCGTGAATCACGAAATATGCTCTTCTAATGTCAGACTGATCATGCTTGTAGTGGAGGCTGTGTCAAAGGGAACACGGTATGCAAAATACACACAGAGCTAGCTAACGCGCAGCTTGTAATTAGCAGCTATAGCATGATGCTTACCGTGGCAATCTCTCGCTTGCGGCAGACGGTGTCTCTCGACCTCGGGACAGGGCAGGCAGAGTGGTTTGCATGCACAGACGGCACGGCGGTAGGAATTAACCTCGCCGTCCTCTTACTCTTTAAACCAAGTGATACCATCTTGGGATCCCCTGAGTGGTAATCCTCCTCCTGGAAATGCACGCTGCAAATTCTTGAGTACTGTGATGGAAAATCTACATGTTGTTACGTTTTTGGTCTATCTACGAACTGAAGTTTTGTTACTATTTTGTGTAATGCATATATTGCCTGCCTTCTACTCTCCTTTTTGGGTCATCTAACGTGTGATCCTTCGAGGGTCGTGTGATGCATTTTATTGCCTGCCTGTTCCTATGTTTTCGTGTGTTGTAAATCATCTGCCATGCAATCCTTTGATGTATGGGCCTGTTCCTCGAGTTCCTGGCTAGCGTCAACGAAGAAAAAGGGTTACATGGCACGCCCGCCGACCCCTCCAAATGGCATCCAGGGGAGCTTCAATTGTAAAGATAACCATCTTGTAAACAAAGGCTTTTGGTTTATTGGGGGACACACCCCCTCCGGAACCCATGCCAAGTGAATAAAAACTCATTGATTCGAACACTCAGTGGACTTCTCCCGAGCGTACCTTTAGAGTATGAAGTAACACGCAACGAGAAGCTCCCATCTGTTACGTATTTTAAGAACCTAAGCTACCCACTCATGCCCCTTTCACACCGCCGCAAAATCGGAGCCGGTTCCGGGCCAGTTCGGAGCTAGGGCCAGGGTTTTGGTTTCACACCGCCAAAGAACCGGCTCCAGCCCCTAAAAACGGTTCAACAACAGCCCCACTTTTGAGCTGGGCAAGAACTAGAACCGCTTTTACGCCGGGGGCAGGGGGCGGGGTTATCCGTACCTTCATAAACAGGAAGACCAACGAAGACCGGCATTTTTAAAACACCGAAGTAAACAATGGACGTGAACCCGTGTATGGTTCGTTCTTTGAATATTCCGATTTTAGTTGTTTTTTGTTTTTTTCTGATTTTGTTTTAAATCGGAATATTCAAAGAACGAACCTTACACGGATTGAATCGTAGACGAAATTGTTGTTGTTGTGTTTGAAACTGGCACGAGGGTTCTTCTTATTATCGTACAGTTCCGGCAGGGCGGGAGGGTTGCTGGGAAAGCGGAGACGTTTGCAGTGACGTCATGACGTTGCTCACGCCGGCTCCATGGCTGGCTCTGGCCGGTTTGAAACCAACTGGTTCTTAACTGGGATAAGTCTGGAACCTGTTTGGAACTGGCCCTAGCACCAGCCCGGAACTGGCTCTTGGTTCTTTTTGGTGTGAAAGCCCCAACATAGACCCTATGAAGCAGGATCAAACATACATACATAGCCACAAGGGGAGCAAGACCTTATTGAAGGCTGCTCCACCACAGAAGGCATCACCTTTAGTTAGGTGAAGAAGCCGAAGCCATTACGTCACCCCGGCCACGCCCACTACATAGGACACGCCTACTTGACGTGCTCTAGCGGGAGATTCGAAAGAAACAGCCCCAGAGATTTCTACCCACACCCGCGGAGAGTCATGGGCCTTTGCCCGTGGCTCGAAGTAGCTAAAGTTATATCTCTCACACGTGTTCAACACGCTTCCTCTCCTTTTGCTCCATAGTCACCATACATGCATACTTTACCAAATAAAGTAACTGTTAAGAGCTATCCCGGATTTGAACCCTTTCCTTGAAGAACTTTCTGCAATTTGGTGATCCTGACGTTCTTGGAAAAGTTCCAGGACCGAGACTCGAAGCACGCGGCCATCGGGACGCAATACAGGCTGTTTGCAGGCGCCACTGAAAGGTAAACAGAACCTGTTGTCAATGACTAAACTCTGTAATAGTTAGAATAGTAACATTTAGGTAAATAGCTTGTACTGCCTATGCTGATTGCGGAGATCCGTGGTCTCGACCCTTAAATTGAAATTCATAACAGCTCGGATATGCTGACAGATTAAATTAAATAATTATATTCAAGGAACAAAGGGCTAGGAGTGTGTTTTAATGGGTTTGTAGATAGACTGTATCCACTCCCGTCTAGATCTAATGTTTGTACCGCGTGGGAGACGTATTACCTGCGGTTTAATTGTTGAATGGTGTATGTCCATGTTTTTATGGGTTTGTAGATAGACTGTATCCACTCCCGTCTAGAACTAATGTTTGTACCGCGTGGGAGACGAATTACCTGCGGTTTAATTGTTATATGGTGAATGTACGGATGTTAAGCCGGTACAGGCCAAGATATTATTTATAACCGACCACAAACGTTTGAACCATTACGGTGGGGTGAAAACAGGTCAGGTATTAACGTTAATCTAGCTTAGTTGCATATTAAAACCGGAGGCTAGGCCTTTGTTTGACCTGGAGTTAGAATGGGATTGATTCCTTCCGGCCCGGTTCATGTGAAAATCCAATGTGCAATTTTGTATAGTATACAACGCAGCCGTAGAGGCACACTTGCGCAGTTTTAACCCAACTGCTTTGAACGCTTCGCTAACCCGCAGTGGTAACAAACCTGCAGGAATCTCATTATTCTTATAGAGATCCAATACAGGCGTTTGACCAATAATCTGGGTCAAATTGCGATTTGTTTGCTTCTTCCGCGAGTATTGAGTGTAACCACGTGGTGTACGGTTTAAAGAGACGGCGCGTCTTCAGGACGTGGGTTTCTTTTGTTAAGAACGCCAGCGCCATCTTTGTAGTCACAGCCTTTTTTTAAAAACAAAACGCAATCTTGCTCTGTGTAGGAGGTCTTGCATAGACCAAGAGCAGCGGGGGGCCCAGCTACAGTGTTACATTCTCTCCCTCTCTCTCTCTCCCCCCCCCTCTCTCTCTCCATCCCTCCCCCCCCCCCTCTCTCTCCATCCCTCCCCCCCTCTCTCTCTCTCTCTATTCTGCAAGTCGGTAGGGGCCATTTTGTTTGTTGTTAAGACTGCGTGGTCTCTGACCTGGGACAATAGCAGACCACTCTCTCCCCCTCTCTCTCTCCATCCCTCCCCCCCCTCTCTCTCTCTCTCCCCACCTCCCTCTCTCTCTCTCTATTCTGCAAGTCGGTAGGGGCCATCTTGTCTGTTAAGACTGCGTGGTCTCTGACCTGGGACAATAGCAGACCACTCTCTCCCCCTCTCTCTCTCTCTCCATCCCTCCCCCCCCCTCTCTCTCTCTCTCTCTATTCTGCAAGTCGGTAGGGGCCATCTTGTCTGTTGTTAAGACTGCGTGGTCTCTGACCTGGGACAATAGCAGACCACTCTCTCCCCCTCTCTCTCTCCATCCCTCCCCCCCTCTCTCTCTCTCTCTCTCTATTCTGCAAGTCGGTAGGGGCCATCTTGTCTGTTGTTAAGACTGCGTGGTCTCTGACCTGGGACAATAGCAGACCTCTCTCTCTCTCTCTCTCTCTTTCTCTATATATATATATATATATATATATATATATATATATATATATATATATATATATATATATATATATTCCCTTAAAGATCCATCGGTTTCAAATGATAATAATGTTTTGGCAGCTACTTATTCAGCCAATAGTGCAAGTATAATTGTCACATTTCACTAGTCAATAGCTGGAGGTATTATATTGTATATTTCGTTCCAATATTTGAGGTATTTAGTTTGACTTTGATTTAAATATCAATATTTAGATCTGACTACAGTTACCGCACGCTTATTGAGTGCCCTCATCCTCTACGTCTCATTAAATCCATAGCAATAAGTTGGAAACCATCGGTAATGACACTAGTTTCTGAGCACATAATAATTTGGCTATAATTTTGTAACTAATAGAATTCAACATCTTTGGGAGAATAATATTTATGTAAACATGTGGTAATATCTGTAAATCGACTTTGTTTGTACAGACATATTACTTTTGTGCAACATACAAGAAGGTTGTTCCACAGTTTCAATATGGAATATTGAAAAGTAATTAACGTTCTCTCCCAGTTCCTCTCTTTCTCTCTCTGTCTGCCTGCCTGTCTAAAGGTAGGCGCTCCCTCACCCCCTCATGAAGACACCTTCCCATCTGCGTTACAAAGCCCCCCCCCCCCCCCCCCCACAGAATAGCTTTGTCTTTAATGCCCCACTCTGGCGTCGTTATGGATCTGATCGGCTGGTCTCTCAACGCTATTGATCAAATTTTCTCGACGAGAAAACAGGGCCAAGGAGAGCCCGCCTGCCCTGACGGAACGTTCGTAGCGGGATACATGATGGACTCCTGGAAGGAGTGGAGGCCCTTGTGTCTCGCCATACTTTCCGTCGAGGATATTGAAGACGTCTACATAATTGGGATGATGATAACAGGATTCCTGCTGTTCGGAGGTTGCGGGTTCCTGTTCTATCGCAAAGTTAGTAAGGAGTAGTAAGGTGATGGCAGCATATTCGGCCGTTGTGCGAACTAAATCGCAAATTGGATACCATTCTGGTGAAGTTGGACCGGGCTTAAACGGACCACGAATTTTCGGAATATTTGGCTTTTTGGTTTTTGGATTCTGGAAATGGAAGACTACAGAGAGTATCAGAGAGACTCTAAGGTTGGCAAAAATTGCAGAGTCGGCCTGACCCAAAGCAATCGTTATCTTCATTCGGCTCCCCCACTTCGGCCTTGGAAGGCTGATATCTCTCCTCTCCCTGGTTGTTATGCAGACGGATGCCCTGCCACCCTTCCCCCCACCCTCCACCTCCTGTGAACTTTGTCTCTGGTCGGAACTCTTCGAGGTCGTCTCCACGGCGTCGGCCGTGTCCTCGTCACCAGCATCAGACGGGAGAGACACTGTTGGGTCCATTGGAGATGGAGTCCTTGAGCTCACACACACACGCACACAAGACTGATTACACACACACCCCCTGGACTCACCGCCTACTGGACTCCCTCCCCCTCCCCTTCCCTCGTTGCAGCACAGTATGCCGTGAGTGATGTGATGCGCCTGTTGGCTGCGTCCGCCTCCCGGTGTCTGAGTTGTGACACTTCCCCTCCCCAACTCCCTTCCCCCCTCCCATATGCGTTTGTGATGTTTTTGATGTGATGCTTATGTGTTGAGGTGTTTTTTTTTGCTAATCCCTACACTGTGCCCCCCTTAAAGGAGCATAGTTTGGGGTATTGACAATTTTTTTTTTCCCCTCGTTACCCTCTTGTTTAGCTTTTGAAACTTTCTTATATAATGCGGGCCGCATGGTTCTTGTTGAACTAGCGCCTGACAGTCTCTCCGTCCTGTCTCCCCACACTGTCTTCCATGTTTCTTGGACGGAATTTAACTGGGAATTTCGTTGCTCTGTTGCTTTGTAACATGTGTAATGACAACAATAAACTATACTATACTATGTTTTGAGTACCTCTATCGGAGGACGTCAAGTGAAGAGGCCAGAGATCAATAGGTAGACGGCAGAGAGCCACCGGGCCTAACCCGGGGATTCCACCGGACGCGTTACGGCAACGTTACGGCTGCGGCACGTCTTGGCCGCGACTTTGCCCTGCTTGCATTTCCACCGGGCGCGTTACGGCAGCGCAACGCTGCCTTGCGAGCCAGCCGTATTCCCGCGAGATCACGAGATCACGCGATAATCCTAAACCTAATGTACTCACCTTCCACTCCCAAAACTACTGCAATTAAATGCCAGGCTTTGTCCTTTCTGACATTGTTCTTATAAAAAGGATGATTTGAGACCCTTTGATTGATTGACTGCTGACCTGGTGCCACCGGTCATGACGTAATAATGTTGGTGTTTTATTTATTGTGTTTTATTTAGAAAATTGAGCGGAATGCTCTATGGCTTTTACTTTTTAACTTCCTGCCCTGATCGATCTGCTCTGTTGAAATTGACGCGGTTCAGCAGCGGCTCGCGGCAAAAATAGGAATGCTACGGAATGATAGCGCTGCGGCGCGGCACGCCGCTCCTGGGACGCTGCTGAGACGTTCCGCAGCTGCGCCCGGTGGAAATGGTCTCATTGATTAGAGTGGAACCTATCTGCTGCGGTGACCGCGGCCAAGACGTGCCGCTGCCGTAACGTTGCCGTAACGCGTCCGGTGGAATCAGGCCGTAAGCCCGGGGGCTTGAAGTAGATCACGGTATTTTCCTCTCCACGCGTTAGATACAATTCCCTCCCTTAAGCTTCATAGTTACCATACCGAAACATGCCAACAAATAAAGTGAGTTAAAAGCAACCCGGGATTGGACTATTTTTTTCGAAGAATACTGCAAATCTACGAGTCCCTCCTAACCCTTTACACTCGTAAAGCCCCCACCACCCCCCTCCAGGCCCAGTCTAACACCCCGTCCCCTCACTGGCCTTCCATCTCTCTCTCTCTCTCTCCAACCCCGTCTCTCTCCGCTTCTCCTCCTCCACTGTCTTAATGAACCCCTCACCACCAATCTTCCTCCCGCCAAACCCTCCTCGTAAAGACCAACCCCCAGCCTCTCCCACGACACATCTCTCTCTCTCCGACGCTTTTTTTAACAACGATAACTTCTGTTTGTAGTTCCCCTTATCATCCAAGGATCTCATAGGGCTATCTGTGTACATATAAATGTACACACAGCGCAGAGACAGAGTGTACTGAGAACACAAATTGCGGTTAAGTGGTAGCCTTTTGCCATAAGGTACCACAGTTTTCAGCCGGACAGATAGAACTCAGAGAAGTTTCTGTAGTCGGCTGATACGTATGTAGTTTGCCCCGCCGCCATATTTGAAGTTCTTAGATGAATCCAATGCCCCCCTCTCCCCCCTCCCTCCGCACGCCCCTGGTAATCTACCCCTCTAACGCCTCCCTCCCCTTGAAACCCTTTCATCTCCCTCTTCAGATCCCGTCCAACACCCCCCTCCCCTCCTTCCGCACCCCCTTCATGAATGCCTTCAATCACTCTCTTCCCCTCACTTCCTTAAAGAAGAAGGCCACACGCCTTTCTATTGGATAGTTGAATTGAAGTTATTTTCCTCCTCCTCTCATCTATCTTAGTGAACCCCCGACAAACACTCTTCCTCCAGCAAAACCTCCTCGTAAAGACCACCCCCACCCCTCCCACGACACCTCTCTCTCTCTTTGGCTGTTTAAAACCAAGGATAACTTCTGTTTGTAGTTCCCCTTTTCATCCGAGGATCACATAGGATTATCTGCAGGCACGTGCAGAGGGGGGGGCTATGGGTGCCCGAGCCCCTGCCCTTTTCCCTCTGAAGGACCAAAGTGCCCTTTTGAGTGGTCGTTTAAATTGTCAATGCTTTGTAAAATTACACATGAACAATTAAACGTTAACATGTGAATCAATTATTCGAGTATAAAAACTTCAACGGTAATGATATAGAAGTAAAGTTTTTACTTTGTAGCCTTGTTTACCGGCGCTCAGTGCGCTGCTGCCGCTGAGTGACGTCATAGGCTATCAACGTGACCTTTCACAATTTGCCTGCCTGCAAGATGCGCTTGTTGTTTTAAGAGACGGTACAACGCAGGGTAAGATCACTACAGAGTCAGACACAGACACTTGTTTCCAAAACCATAAAGTTGATAATGCTAAATAAACTGTAACAGTTATCTAGTTTTGTAGTCTCATTTTGAAGTATAGGCCTATGTTTGCCAGCAAAAGCTTTTCAACAAGCATCATTTTAACTGTGAAAGTGGCTACCACTCGGTTTATTTTCTATAGCCTACCAGCTAGCTATACAGCTAACCTATCTGGGAAACCTTTTGAAATTGCAAAGGGAAAGCATACATCGTTATATTTAATCTGTATACTCTGTAGTAACTACTTGGCCACATGACATGGCCAAATCCGTTTCATGTCTACTCCGTCTTAGTGTCTCTGGCAGAACGGGGTGAAATTGGTTTTATATTCGACATTCGTCGATTTTCCGGGGTTGTATCTTTAATAGCGTCAAGTGCTTAGGGACCGTCAAAAAAGTGCAACGTAATTTTTTTCAATTCTTAATAACTCAATCGAAATTCATCCTATCAACATCAAACCACTTCTGATGTGTTTATGTACTCGTTTTGTAGTCCCCACTACCCCTCATTCTAAAGAAAGACTTTTAATTGTTTTTAAAAAATGCAAAAGCTTTCAGTGCATGTATTGCATCCATATTTAAGGCTTTATTTTTAATAGCTCACTTGTTTTTATAGATATCAACAACAAACCACTTCTGATTCGTTCATAAACTCATTGTGGAGTTCCCACCACCCTGTGTTTAATAGAAAAACATAAAAAAATTAAAAGTCACACGTATACATTGTGTACAGTTAGGCTAATTCGTATTCAAGGCTTTTATTTTGTAATAGCTTAATTGTTTTTATAGATATCAACACCAAACCACTTCTGATGAGTTCATGAACACACATGTGCCCTTTTTTTAATTTGAGCCCCTGCCCCTCAAAGGGTCTCTGCACGGCCCTGATTATCTGTGTATATATAAATGTACACACAGCGCGGAGAAAGAGTGTACTGAGAGCGCAAATTGTGGTTAAGTGGTAGCCTTATGCCATAAGGTACCCCAGATATCAGCCGGACAGATAGAACTCAGAGAAGTTTCTTTTATCGGCTGATACGTATGTAGTTTTCCCCGCCGCTATATTTGTAGTTCTTGGTAGTGCCCCCTACTCGTTAACACAAGATTATTCCCAATTACATCTCAACATCTCCAACTACTAACTTCAAATTTAAAATACTATGTAAAATACATAGTTAAGGCAAACCCTGTCAGTTGTTAATTTTTTTTTTTTAAAACTTCAATGAGCACATACCACTGACTGAAGTGATCTATTGCTTTTATACAACGGTTACTATTATGGCAAAACGAAAGTCATAGACACGCTACATTAAAAAACAACAAGAAAGTCAAAGTAGCTGTTTTATTAAAGAATACAAAAAAGTAATCCCTCCTGGCTGCCTTCAAAATGCACGACGGTCGCTATGCAACACACTTTAGCGTCCCTCCGAGAGAAGGCTCGGCTAGAGCGGTTCGCCGTCAATTTATCAGGTCCGACTGGGCTTTTCTCCTGAACAGTCCCAATGACTTCAGATGTCTGCGCAATGTTGACATACTTATATTAATGCCCTCCTCACTTTTAAGGAACATCCATATTTCCCAATGCCTCAACCCGAGCAAGAAATAAAGTACGATAGCGTCGGTGGCGTCATCTTTGCCGGCCAATGACTTCAGATGTCTGCGCAATGTTGACATACTTATATTTATGCCCTCCTCACTTTTAAGGAACATCAATATTTCCCATTGCCTCAACCCGAGCAGGAGATTAAATACGATAGCGTCGGATAGCGTCATCTTTGCCGGCCTGCAGCAAGCCAGCAACGTTATTTATGAATGAGAGGCGTGATCCTTTTCTCGTAAACGAGTTCCTTATGTCGTAAATATGATATCTTATCTCGTAATTACGAGATCCTTATCTCGTAATTACGAGATCCGTATCTCGTAATTCCGAGATCTTTTCTCGTAATTACGAGATCCTTATCTCGTAATTACGAGATATTATCTCGTAATTACGAGATCCTGAGTGTGCTAACGGCTACATTAGCTGTGAAACTTTTTTTTTGTTGGTGAATGCTCAGCGCCACCGTACATTACTGCATAACATCAACATCTAACCTGCAATAGCTTTCTTTTGTAATGAGTTTCACCCAACACTGCCACTAGGCCTGGCCTACTTGCCAGAGAGAACACACATGTTTATTACTATCGACTAAGCCTAAATTTGTATTATTTTTTAGACCGTTGATGTCTTACAAACTGGCCCTACATTGTTTAATCTGAGCATTTAGTTGTTCTCATTTCATGAATTTTACTACAAATGCTATTTACCTGTGTCTAAATAGTGAAATGACGTCTGTTGCTTGATGTATGGATTTCGGGGCTTTAGGGGTGCTATGGGCTGACGGGTTAACTATGCTGCAATCTTTCCTAATTGTCACAATTTGTCTCACCAGGATGAATTAGATGACACAGCACAGACCTGGAACGCCCATACCATCAGGCCATCAAGAAATACTAATGTCCCTAGCGGCCGGCCTAATATCATGTATGCCATCCCACAACTGTATAATGTTAGAGACCACCTTTGTCCTGTTCAGAGTGAACATCTGGGTGTATGCAAGACTGAGTGCATCTTTCGAGAGCCCATTCCCTGTGATCGAGATGTTTATTCACTCTGCAATGATATCATGGTCGAATCACATCTGCATCTACCTGAGGATCCTTATCAGGCTGTTAACTTGTACATGCACTTGAGAGGTGTCATTACTACTGCTCTGCAAATGTGACCTACAGTATTCACACACCCACTGCCCTACCATTGGACTCACCTATAGTGCATCCCTGTCTGTAGATACCTGAATAAAACTGATATGTTCATGGACAACTTTTACCTTTACTGGACTCATTTTCTGGTTGAATAGTTGCACCTGGAGTTTTAAGTCTGGATTTCTCCCGCTCCACTAACAGTGGACATTCACCTGCAGCAAACAAACCCTCCTACTGTAATGGACACAGTGCAGCTTACAGACAGGTGTTGAAATTTAGTGTCCCACAGCACATAGCCCGTCAGGGTTAAACTACTTTTTGGCTTTGTTGGTTTGGTTTTTGTTAGAGATAGCAATTGAAGGTATACAATTGAATAGAACATGGAGTTGAAGAAATTCAGCAGACACTTTCATACACAAAGCAGAATCTGAAAAATGCTTGCTCACTTTAATGTACAGTTCTTCCAAAAATGAAAAAGAAAACAATAGTGTGGGGTGATCTCAACTTCTAAGGAAACGAGTACCTCTGAATAAATGTATATAATGGGCTAGACACAAAAGATTGTCGAGCATAATTAAAGTTACAAAAAGTGCTTGATCACATTTGTTCACATCACCTTGTGAAAGTGCAGTCCTTGCATCAAACAAGCCCCTTTTGAAAACAGCAACTTAAAAAAGGTTTTACATTTTTGAACTAATTTGACTGAGTTGCACAAAAAGGTCTATGCAAATATGCACAAAAAAATGCACATTTTTGTATTTTGAGTAAATGGAACACATGCATCACCCAAAGTTTGGTATGGTAACCACATCACACACCCACACATAATTTGCCATGGTTTCTGTTGAAATCTCAGTGATATGTCCCACATAGCCAATCAATTTCATCTAATCTCAGCCTTGGAGGTTGTGTAGGCCTTAAACTACTGCACTTTTTCTTATTAAATCAATCATTACTATGATTTCCAATTAAAGGTGAGGAAATACAAATTTGGCTGCCGTATAGTCATGCTGGTAGTACAAAAATAGATATGGACTATGGACATACAAACTAACATTTCAACAGAAAGAATGTCATTATGTAAGCATTTTACCAGCAAGAACAGGTATTTTAGAGAACAGAAAATAACTCACAAATGACAAAATAAACATAAAAGACTTTTAGATTATATCCATCTCGAAGTAATTGCTTGAGAGGACGTTATCAAGCTCTGTCCTGAATTCAGGGAAAGAGCTATATGTGCAAGGAACCTCAAGAGTGTTGGGAAAAATAACCTGCTGAGTACATCACATGTACATTACAAATATAGCTAACTCCTACCCTAGCCTGATGAGCACATCACATGGCAGACACATTACAATATAGTCAACTCTTGCTCTAACCCAACAAACACATAACACAAACATGATAATATAGTCAGGTCAAGGCCGGAGCCGAAGGCCCCATTTCCCCATCCAGGCAAATGGTAGACACTCAGACAATGCACCAGTCATCCTCAAGAACGGGAGAGCCACATTAAATTATCACACAGGAGACACTTCGGGGGGGGCACTCCCCCGTTTTAATTTATCACACAGGAGACATTTTAAGAGCTCTCCCCGTTAGGAGGAACACAAGAAGATACACATGCACACCCCAGGGCCTGAGAGCCAAGGTCAAGCAAAAACACACAGAACCACACACATCTCAAATGCACACACCTCATCGAGAGGAGGATACAGCATAAGACTGTATCACACAGGGACTTTTCATCTTCTTCTGGAGCAGACCTTCCACGGAGGCGAAGCTCTGGACGAACCATCAGCGCTGATCAGGGACTTAGACATATTCGATTTCTCACGCTTTATGACTCTGTATAACCGTTGCCACTTTACTTTATAAATCCAAGGTCCTCGTGCCGACAGACTTTATTACCTCTCCGTCTCATTTTATCTGGTCCAGTAACTAGACAGATCGTTTTTCCCCTCAAGAGTAGCACCACACGTGTGCCCAATTGGCCTTCTCCCAAGTCCAGTTTCAGCATTAAAGGATACCATCACTTTATCTACACATATGACACTGGACCCTGTGCAGAAGCGTAGGAATTTCTCCGCCTTTGTTTGGTCGGCATTTTTAATGTAACGTTGGAGATAACTGAACACATTCTGTTCTCTCCGACTAAGGACAACATTTGTTCTGTCCAACAACTGCACTACTCGTTTGCCTGTGGCCTTTTTGGACCCGTAAAGAGCCAACACACTTTCTTTGTCAGGAAGGTTTTGCTGTACAACCAAGATAACTGTACTGAAGCTATCTCTGACAAATTTAGGCTCCTGCAGAATGGCTTTGTGAGCCATGGATTCAATGGCTGTTCTCATATTATCTTTTGGTGGAAGAGAATGTGAGCCCATTCGTGAAAAAAGCTCAAGCAAATCATCTTCATCGTCTTCCTCCATCCTCCCCTCAAGAGCCCTTTCCACAGCTGCCCTCTCGACTGGAGGCAAGTAGTTGAGAAAGCGACATAATGAGCAGGTCTACATCTACCGAATCCATACCATGGATGCACGCTACCATGAAGGCCTTTGAAAGCATCACTGGAAGTACACCAAGATCTAGTAACCCCTTCACCCACACACGTCCAACCGCTTGCCATTCACCATGACAGAAATCAGGCCTCAGCCTTGGGACCCTCTCAGTTTCCCCATCACACTGCTGAAGAAACATCTCCCAAAATGCAGTGTACACCTCCCGCGAAACCCCTGAATCATCAACAGCATTTTCATTAACAAAATCCATCTTCAAAAACAAAGAAATGATACTACTGTCCATAAACACAGACAGAACATCTTCGACCACATTAATTCTGCGAATTGAAGCTCGACGAAAACCCTCTGTGGCCCCATAGCTGGCAGTTGATGCCTGGACGGAATCAGGTGATACGTGGGCAGGAGCAGTCGGCAGTAGTTCTCTCGACTGGAAGGCGAACACAGAACACAATAAAAGGGTCACTGTATGAAGAACTACAGCATGGTTAAGGTCCAAACTGTTTGAGACATGACATTTTCCCCAACATTCAATAGCATAACTTCAAAATAGAAATACTAAACTTCAAAATAATATCACATAACCTTAATTGAAGCTCGACGAAAACCCTCTGTGGGCCCTGAGATGGCAGCTATTGATTGGACAGAGGAATCAGGTGATGCATGGGCAGGAGCATTCGGCTGTTCTCTCGACTGGAAGACGAAGACAGAACACAAAAGAGTCATTGCATGAGGAACTGCAGCATGTTTGAGGTACAAAAACGGGAGACATCACATTTATCAAAAATTCACTGGCACACCAAAATAGAAATGACAACTTTCTAAACATAGAACCCAGCAGAACCAACACAATCTCACTTGGTGATGTCATGTGAAACCATGCAAAATGAGTTGACCATGTAAAGCCCAGAACAATTGAAATGGTCCAGAACAAAGTGGAAATGGTCTTAAATATCATGGTCTTTTTTATCTTCGCAAGCACTGGGGCTCTGGTAGCATAGTCGTTAAGGAACCTGGCTAACATGCTAGTAGCCTGGAATTTGTGGTTTCGAAGCTGCCACCATTGTGCCCTTGAGCAAGGCACTTAACCTTAAGTTGCTCTTGGGGAGACTGGTAAATAAAAACTGGTAAATTATCTGTAAATGTAAAGCACTTAAAGCTAAATTTTCTTCAAATGTTAATGTTTTTTTTATCATTCAGGTGGGTGTTAAGAGTGCAGAGATGTATATGATCACAAAAAACCTCCTTCAAAAATGAGGGAATGTGATCCTGCAATTGCTTACTAAATGTGAAGCCTAATGCATACAGGCCTAGACTTTCTGTGATTCTAATGCCATCGTGGTCAAAAAGGGTATTCAAAGGAACCATCTATACTAACGTGCTAATTAGCAGTTTAAACTGGAGTTTAGAATCACAGCTATTCAGAATAAGCACTCCCAACATTTTATAAGATTGTTGGTTACATGCTTCCCTGAAATTTGACCCCTTTCTCATTAGGTACTATTAACATTAATTACCTGTAAAACATTTGAACATCTTATTTGGACTGTCACCTCATCCTCTGAAGCAGCCTCATAATCCGAACACCACTCTACTGTGTCTGACTCTGAGACTGCATTGGAATCTTTGACTCTCCTCGGGCTCGTGTCTTCTATGTCTGTAATGTCCAAATCAGAAGACTGCTCTGAAGCGGTGTCATCAACATTAATAATGAAGTCGGCCTCCTCTTGCCGATCACTGGGAATGTTGGTGGATGAGTCAGATGTTGCAGGGTCTGAAACAATGGCATTCAGATTCTGCAACAAACACAAAAAAAATGCTTTAAGTCTTGCAACACATTACTTCACAATAAAAATGTACCAGGACGACTACATATTGTTCACTAAGTCAATTCTAACAAACACCAAAATACATCTGCTAAAGGGGAATTCAGTGTTATTTGACCCGTAACCCCATTGTTTGTGGTCACCATATACTGTCCATGGGAACAAGAAAGAATAAAAGTAACAAACCCCTGTGCTTAGATCTTCTAAATCTTCAGTCGATGAGTCACTTTCGTCCTCCACAGAAGATTTGTCCTTTGAGCAGATGTAAAAACGGAGAAGCTTCAACTTTGTTGACTCATACAACTTGCCCACGGTCTCTTCCAACTGAATGCAATTCCTTTTGAAGTCACGCACCTCAAAATCCATTTGGGAAAAACAGCTGTTTTCCGGTTTCTAGAACCTGCTCCACGGTAGTTTCTTTAGGAACCGTTGTGTGTCTAGTCCCACCACCATGCCTCGTTCTCACCTGGGTGTAGTGAGGTTTTGAATAGTGAAGCCACCCAATTTCAATCTTCCGTACCACCTTTTCTCCACTTTTGTTGCACTTTCTAGACAATCCATGCGATTCTGATGGCGTGTGACATTCCGTTTTCAACATCTTCCTGTCCCCTATCTTCTCCCTTATCCTCTCCAAAAGGGTCACTCTGTTAGGTGTATGGCGCTGCTGATGACAAAAAGAGACAACAGCTAGTCGATCGCCATAGGTTGGTATATATCGTGCAAGCTGCTCATCAGTCATCAGTGTAAGCACAGCCTTGTCAATCTGCAAGCAAAAATGTTGGAGAAAAGCAGTTAAAGAAACGCACATGCAGTGCAGAAACCAACAAACATGAACCATAAACCAATAGCCTAGTTAATTTGAGTGAACTGTATTTCACTTAACAGTCAGGTAATTCCAGGACCACCATATTACAACAGATCTTTAGTAGCAGTAGCACGAACTCCAAATCTTCACCCACCGACCAGTTAAATGTTAACTGCTACCGACACGACATGATTTCGAAACTGACATTTTTGTCCGTCCCCGTATTCATACGACGCTTCAATTAAAATCGTCATACGACGATTCAATTGCAAGATTACAGAAAGCATTACAAATACAATTCTAACTTTACTTCCATGCTCTAACATCAGGATCGAAAGACACGAGCGCTAACCACTTGAGCTAGTTAGCCTGCTATCAGTTAGCGGTTCACTCACTGGAATTATATGACACTTAACTACACATAGGCTACTGTTTGCCCAGGTTGGGTGACACAGCAAGCAACTTAAGAGCAGTTCCTACCCACCTTATCTGTCTTCATGTGGTTTATCTGGTCCTGTGCCACGGCTCAGGCGATAGGGAAATTCTCCAGGTCCACCTCCATTTATGACCTTCTTCACTGTATATCTACGTTATTTACCGCCATCTACTGACCCGGAAGTTGATTTTAAAAACCACGAAAGACAAAAAACTTTGATTTTTGAACTAAAAAAACTGATACTAACAATAATGTTCACATCTTATATCTTCACGTTTTTAGAAGAATTACGCAAAGGATAATATGTTCGACATCACTTTCGTCTCACCTAACCAGAGCCGACTTTAGAGTAAATTTCCCCCCCTGCTGGTAATATGAAGAACTACAACCAAATTTCAGTGGACTACACTCACACACCGACAAGTAGGCTAGGATTACGCTAGGATTTGCGAGATATTGCAAATGAAACTCGAGGTCTCGCAAAACAAACTCGAGATCTCGCAAATCAAAGTCAAGATCTCGCAAAAATAAACTCGAGATCTCGCAAATCAAAGTCGAGATCTCGCAAAACAAATTCAAGATCTCGCAAAACTGTAGTTAGTGTTTGTCCCCAGAACACGTTTTTTTTTTTTCTCCTTCATTTTTTTTTCTCTCCTCCATGTCACCTAAGGGGTTCCGTAGGACGAATGCCAAATACTGACAGTAATTTTTTTTTTTTTCAGGTTGCTGAGCCCTTCTGTCTATTCCACATGCGTTTTGTGTAGCAAGAAAGGTAGAGAACCAGGCTGGTTCAAATAGACACGGGGTTCAACTGCTAGAATAATATGTCTGATTAATAAATGGTGCACATGGTTTTAAACGGTGCCCAAGGAGGGAGTTAGCTCAACTGCTGTAGCCAAAATTACAATACATTTTTTGCGAATATTAAATCTACATGGGTTAAATTCTGCTATAATCAGCTACTACATACGAATAAACTGAATAACACTGCGTGAGATGTTCAAAGGTCAACTATTGCTTCCATTGGAGCGATTGCAATAGATATGATATCGTACCATCAATATGCATGCATTATCTTGTATTCAATAATTAGGAAAGCCGGATTCCAAAACCGAAAGAGGTCCTACAAAAGGACACCAATACAGGGGTCTTACATCAAACCAGATCCCTGAACGAGAGTTACACGGTGATCTTAAGATAGGAATAATTATCTAGACTCCACATCATGAACGGTTAGCCTTTAAAGTTGTCCATAGCATGCATACCGCTCGTCCACAGAAGTCCAGGGATTATCCAGGCCTGGGGATTCTTAGAAGAGTTCTGGGATAACCTGCCTCGTAGGAGAGCAGGAGAGTCCCCCCCAAATAGAGGATTCTGAGGACAAGCGGTAGAAATGCATAGTTCAACAGACCTGACCAGGTCCAGAGTACCAAAATAAGAAAGAATAAAATATATATTTCCTTACAAATTATGAAAATAACATTTAAATAAAAGTCTTCACGTAATCTAAGGTTAATAATTGGCAATATTTACATTAATAACATAAGTAGAATAAAATGTAATCCATAATTCATCCTAATTGTGATTGACAATATACGTGTTACGTTTTTCATTACAAAACGGGCTATGTAGACAGTGGATACTCGATTATTACAATATATCCAACCAGTTTAATGCTCAACCGAATTGCACAGCCATAACATCACCCCGACTGTCCCCGACTGAACCCCGACTGACAACGTTCCGGTAACAACAGAAGTATGATGCCTAATATTGAAATGCAGATTTTTAATATTAAGATATTTTGTTAATGTTCAAATTTAAGTTTTGTATGTTTGTGGTTTCCCATGTGGTCTTGTCACCCTGTTATTCTGCAGGGTCGTTTAAAATGTAATCCTTTAAGGTTAGTGGAAATCAGTTCTCACTCTGTTCCTTTGTTATCCTGTGTGGGTTTGGGCCTGTTATCCTTGATCCCCAGGGAAGCGCAAAGACGCAAGTGATAAGGAACGGCCAACCCCATATTTATGACATCTTAAGGAATGATGACTTAGATGACCATATGGTTAACAAAGGCTTTTGGTTTGTTGTAAGGCAGCTGCCCTCAGCAACACCTCTGAATGTGTAAGAACTCCAGGCCACTCAGCGGACCTATCTGCGGACCCTTTAGAGAATGAAGGGCTCCGCAGGGAGAAATCCCATCTGAGGACTCGGATTGTTGAATAATATGCTTATTTTTAGGTCTGTTGATGCATGTTATGATGCATCTTCGTTCGAGCTTTTCTTACGAATGTGTATATAGAGATAAAAATAAAAATAAAATAAAAATAAGTAAATATAAAATGAAAACAAATGGTGGATTCATATACCATGTGTGAATGTCCTCTCGTGTGTGTCAGAGCCACCAAGATAATGGAGATTACTCGACTGTTACATACACAAGGGGATATTGAAAGCATACCACATATAAAACTATAAGATAATTAGAAAATGGTTCATTATAATTAACGGTAACACTTTCTATGAAGCCCAGCGTTATAAGGCCCTATAAGGACATTATAAGGGCCTTAATAATGACTTATAGCGATTGCTACAATGACTTATAGCTACTTTATAACTATGTATAATGTCTTCATGATGACTCATAATCACCTTTATGATACATTATATCAGTTCATTATGAATGGTTATAATTAAAGACGGAATAATGCATTATAAATATGTGACTGTCGGGTAACACAAAACAAACTGCCTTTATAAGGTCCTATAGGGACATTTATGATGACGTTTAAAAGTAGCTATAAGTCATTGTAGCACTCTTTATAACTATGTTTAGCATCTCCACAATGACTCATATCCACTGCTCTGAAACGTTATGTCAGTTAATTATAAATGGTTATAATCTAAGGTAAAATTATGCATTATAAATGTGATCATAGGTTTGTGTGGGTAATCATGAATCCTATGAAGCCTGCATATATGAAGCACTATAAGAACATTCATAATACCTTTAAAAACTAGTTAAGTCATTGTGGCACTCATTATAACTATGTATATAGGTCTTCACGGCACATCATAACCACCTTTGTGATATATTATGATTATTCATTAATGGTTATTAGTATGGTGACTAGGGCTGTCAATGAATATTCGAAGTTCGAATATTCGTTCGAAATGTATCCAAAAACGCGAATTTGAACGTGAAAATTAATATTCGAATGTGAAAAAACACTCCCGCTGTACAAGCGCCTCTATCTGCTTTGTGAATGAGCCTCTGTCTGTTTGCGATGTCCCTCATAATATTCGAATGTGAAAAAACACTCCCGCGGTACAAGTGTAACAGACTAGTATTGTGAAGAGCGAATGTATTTTATCCCCTCGGGGTTTCCGTACTTGGATATAGGTATTCCAGCTCTCACGCTGTGACTGGGTGACTTCTGATATGTACTAAGTAAACAAGACTATTTTCCCTTCCACGCTTGTGTCATTCTTGTCATATAAATATCTAAGTGGCAACGCTCGGTTACACAAGCGCCTATCTGCTTTGTGAGTGAGCCTCTGTCTGTTCGCGATGTCCCTCATAATATTCAAATGTGAAAAAACACTCCTGCGGTACAAGCGCCTAACTGCTTTGTGAATGAGCCTCTGTCTGTTCGCGATGTCCCTCGTTTTAAAGTAAGGAAATGCCCAGTAGGAAGCCGCCGCCCACCAGCACTCTCAACGAGACGGCAAACATATTCGAAGTTCGAATATTCGTTCGAAATGTATCCAAAAACGCGATATTCGAATAGTTTGAATACGTGATTTTTTTCCAAACGAACATTCGAATGTCATTTTTGAGCAATTTTGACAGCCCTAATGGTGACTAGGCTGCTATACAGACATATAATATTATAGACTTTTAGAAGATCCTATAAGTGGACTTTGTCAGCTTTAAGTAAAGTGACAAAAGGGTGGTGTTGTTATGAACAGATATACGATTCTATAAGTGTACTTTGTCAGCTTTAAGTAAAGTGACAAAAGGGTAATGTTGTTTTAAACAGATATAAGATTATTATAAGATAAAATAGAAGATAAGGCATTATGAACTTGTTAATAGTTCTGACAGTAAATACTAGGGCTGGGTATCACTAGGTACCCCACGATACGATACTATCACGATATTTTACCCACGATAACGATAATATCACGATACAGCGATTCTACGATTATCGATATATTGCAAGAAATTTCACCCACGATACATCACGATATCTGTGTCACTGAAGAAATTCAGAATTTATTACAAAAACATTTTATGCAAAGTAAGAAAATTAGAAAACAAAATAAATGCAGAAAACATTTCATTGCTTAGTTTCATTCGCTCTGTTTACAGTGGATGTATCGCAATGGCGAGGCGCACACAGCCTTTAGCCGTGTTCTGTATATATTCTATAACACACGGGAGTCCTGGAGCACTATATCAAAATATTATCATATAGCCTACATAGATATCTATATCATATAATATATATTATAACCGCCAAAAGATGTGTGAGCCGATATTATGAATCTCAAACGACCGCGTTGGGTTCTCCGACGTTCCTGGTTCTTCAACGTCCTCATCAATGTGAAGTAGACTGAACCACGACAAGGAGGAGAAAGGGATTGTTCCCGGGCAGCGCCTCCGCCTCCGGCGGTGGTCCCTCAGCGGGTCTCAAGCTGGAGACATTCACCGCCAACAATCCCTTTCTCCTCCATGTCGTGGTTCATGTTCTTGAGGGAGTCAAAGCCAAAGTTCCTTCCCCCCAATTCATTCTCAACCTTGGCTGAGATAACCCCCAATACGAGTCTCGTTGTAGAAATACCAGAGACGAGAGTCCGACAGAACGGTTATCCAAATAACAAGGAAGTGTACAACACTTGCGATACAGTCCTGGAGCTCTATATCTAAATAATATCATATAATACATAGAAATCTATATCATTTAATACATATTATCACGGCCAAAAGCGGTGTGCACCTCCAGACGATATAATGAATCACAAACGACTTTGTCGGGTTCTGCGACGTCTCTGGTTCTTCCACTTTCACATCAACCTGAAGTCGACTGAACCGCGCGCTGCCTGCTGCCGGCTGCCCGCTGCCGGGCGATGGTGCCTCGCGGCAACCGGCGGCATGACGCAGTTCATGTACTTCAGCCAGTCAAAAACAAAGTTCCTTTCTCCCAATTCCTTCTCAACCATGGCTGAGATAACATAACCCCCACAACAGTCTCGTTGTGGAAATACAAGACACGTCAAAGAACCGACAAGAAACACTTGCGTTAGTGTGTGTATTCACTAGGCCTGCAGCGGATTCGAATTGTATCCGAATCCGTTCGGTTCGTTTACCACAGTTCGGAGCATTCTGGAGATCCGCGGATTTCGGTTTCATGAAGGCATTGCCTTATGTAGCGTATTTTGCCTACTGTAGCCTACGTCCGATACAAAAGGGTGTTTAGGACCCAGCGGAATGCATTCTCTCCAGTGCTGCCCGAGCCAATGAGACTTTTCCCGCCCCTCCCTTCAGCCTGTCAGCGTTCAAAACAAACTGGGCTTTTCAAGCGCACGATTCCTAAATTTAAAGAAAGTAATTGATACAATTATATTCTAAATATACGGGAGATAAATACAAACGGGTGATAAGTGGGATAACGGCCTTCGAGGTCGACCGGTTCGATGGAAATAATGGACAGGTAGAGGCAACTCTGGCTTCATGCTGCGCTCGTCGCCAGAGTTCTAAGCCTCGTCGGCCGTTATCCCTTACATGTTACACTCAGTGCACCATGTTTTCAAATGCATTTAGGGGAACATTTATTGCACAAAAAAGCCTTGCAAGTTGTCTGATTGCAGTCAATTAACACATTGCAAATAGCCTGTGGGTCTCATTCATTTTTGTGTTTCTCCCCCAAACCCTCCGTCAAAAAAAAGTCCGCCTATTTACTACCACGGACATGATCCTAATCCGAACCGTATCCGAAACCGAGGCCCAAAACGGTTATCTGAACCGAACCGTGGACACACTGATCCGTTTCACCCCTAGTATTCACACAAACACACACACATGTGGCGCTCGCACGGTCGAGTCTCATTGGCGGGCCAACGTCTCTGGGCGGGCCAGGCAGAGTAAGGGGAGGAGCTGAGATTCCTGATGACGTCAAGAATACAGACATTCCAAATCAGCGCACTTGAGCCTCCGTTTTTTCAAAGGCGAGCAGAACAGCTAGTGCTCGTTTTACACCAAACGCAAGTTTTAGCAATTGGGGGACCATAGGCAGGCTAGGGGAACTCATATTTATGTTAGAAAACCTCATAAAGTGAGATTTTCATGTCATGGGACCATTAAATATCGATATTTGGCGTCAGCATATCGATAACGTCCCGCAAGACGAAATATCGCGATATGTCGCAGTATCGATATTTTGGCACACCCCTAGTAAATACAACAGGATACAGATGAAAACCCTTTTATTTAAATCAGCACTGGCTGAACATAGCCCAGAACATAGTATTGTAAGGGTGTTTAAAATAAAAAAAACAGCAAGCCTGCTGTAGACAACTTTGATGTGACTTTGATGTGAAATTTTTATGGACGGCCATCGGGAGCAAGTCCCCATCCGTTTTCATCTTGCTTATTTTATCTTTAATTTCTGGTGTCACAAGTGAACGGCACCTAGCGATAAAGGTGGAGAGTGACTCCACTCGCTCATTCCAGCTGATGGACTCGAACACTTCTGGTGCTGCCAGATGCAGTTCTGCCACAGTAGCAGTCCTCGCCACCGTGTTTCGGTCCACCCCGACAGCATCGAATGCTGCCTTCATGGACTTCCCTCTTCTGAATGCTTCCAGGGCGGCCACATATCTTAAAATAACCCCTTTGGAGTTCCGAACTAAACAAAAAGAGGCATAAGAAGAAAAAGGTACATGTTCATCTACCTGAAATAGTAACTCACAACACCATTCAGAACTTGATTGTAAATTACGGCAAAGCCATCACTTCCCAAAATTGTTCTTATTTAAAGCCACAGCACACCCTCGCATTGCATTTTATGCAAAAACATTAATTTCTATCAAACCCATTCTGTTCTTACTGAAACTAATGTGAAAACATATGCCTCATATGGTTTTGAATGGTAAAATAAGAAGAGCAAAGCTGCCCTCACTTATTCCCTCTGAAAAATGATGAATTCTCTCTTCCTTACAATTTGTTACAGGTTGCCTTCTTGTCTTTTTTATATTGATACTTACCCCAGTGTCCTCTGCCTTACCTGGTGTAGTAATATCATTGTCTACACAACACAGAATTTCTCTTTTTAGTAACCTTGCTTGGTCTTATCACTACTTACTCCGAACACGGCTGTGTGAAGGGCCTTCGGAGTGTAGCTGCTGCTCCAGTGGAGTTGATTTACAAAATGTTTTAAGCTTTTGCTTTCCTTTTTTTTTTTTGGGTGCCTCCACAGACGAATCGGACAAGGAAGACACGAGGTCTTGGGTACTTTCAAATGAGCTTGAGGAATTTTTAACTTCTGAAAAACAATCAAGAAATATTTAGTAGCAGGAATTACCAAGGTTACATCATATTAAACTGACCACTGCACAATGATGTTGTAAGTAGGAGTTTACCGGCTTGCTTCCTAATTTTCTTATTTTTCATTTTATCTAGTAGGATGGCATCTTTCCTTGCCAGCTCGTCATTGAAGTTGGCGTCTTTCTTGGCCAGCTGCTCCTGGTAGTAAGCATCTTTCTTGGTGAGCTCCCCCTGGAGGTAGATCTTGTCTTTTTTTAGCACATCGATCATCTCCTCTTTCAAATTAACTTTCTCCCTCTCAGCCTCCAGCTTTACTTTTAACATCTCAATCTCATGCAGCGCTGTTGGAGCAGGTGCATCTGCAAAACAGAATTGCTGTGAAATACTCTTAGAGGAACTGAAAACACCTTGTCTTGTCAAATTCCAATCGTGCATGGTCTGCACAAAGGGAGGGTCCACAGCTGGGGACGGTTACCTTCCTAACACCTAAGAACAGCTTATCTACCGTTAATTTTGTTTTATTTGCCAGAGCCGATTCAGGCTAACCTGTTATTTCATGTCAAACCACAGCATGTTACTTATTTTAGTAAAACTTACGAGTTGGTGAGGAGGTCAACGCGGTGCCGTTGCTGGCTCCCGCTACTCCAGTGGCTGCACGTGTTCTTTTCTTGCTAATTTCTGCAGGGACGGCATCGTTAATATTAGCTGGCGAACCCGGTGAAGCACAACACTTTTTATTTAAAAAGTTAGTTTTCTACAAACAGAATCAACTAGAACCTTATTATGTACCTTCCGTATTTACCACATTTTCGATATTGATAAGTCAATCACACGATGCCATCCTATTCGATAGACTACTGTATTGAGGATAATCAATTGAAAGCTAGATAGATACGTTAGCTAGCCAGCTAAGCTAACTGAGGTGGTTCGGGCATCTGGTAAGGATGCCCACTGGGCGCCTTCCTTGGGAGGTGTTTCAGGCACGTCCAGTGGGGAGGAGACCTCGGGGAAGACCCAGGACTAGGTGGAGAGATTATATCTCAACACTGGCCTGGGAACGCCTCGGGATCCCCCCGTCAGAGTTGGTCAATGTGGCCCGGGAAAGGGAAGTCTGGGGCCCCCTGCTTGAGCTGCTCCCCCCGCGACCCGACCCCGGATAAGCGGACGAAAATGAGATGAGAGCCAGCTAGTTTGACAAAGATAGTTTATAAGGGGCAAGCTTACACTAATTAAAAAAAACTGATTAATATTGTCTTGTTAAACATTTCGAAATCCTATACTGCCAATACGAATAATAATACTGCAGAAGCAACTATCTGTAAACTCTTACCTACTCAGTCCTACGTCTTCTACCTTGAGCGTGCTCTCAGGTCTGAAAGCTGTATTACCATCGACGTTTGCTTGACTGGTTGACGAACAGATTTCATTGGTCCAAAAGCGCGCGTTGTCAAAGTTATGCTTTCATGTAGACAACTTTAATATTTCGACGTTTCTGCAACTGATGTGTAGGTATCAATGAAAAATGTCAATTAAAAATGAAGTTTGTCGCATTTTACGGGCACAAAACACGTTGCTCAACAAAAGAGAACTGGTATTGTGGATGCAAAAGAAGGGGCTTTTGCTGCGCTCTATGATTTGCAACAAATGCAAAGTGTCTATGAAACTTTTGAAAATATCTCGCCAAGATGGATTCCAATGGTGAGTAGCCTATTCTCATTGCCTATTATTTTTATATTTTGCTGTTTTTTTTCATTTATTTCTTGATTTACATTTATTTGATTTAAAACCACGACTTGCAGGAATTGCAAGAATCGCTCTTGTCGAGGGACTTTGTCTGTTCGTAAGGGGACCATATTCTACCATTCACGCAGATCATTGCCGAATCATCTGGAATTCATCTACAGGTTTGTATAGACATGCACATCAAACCTGATATCCAACATCTGATGATTTTTAAAAAAAAAAAAGAAAAATGGAAATTGTTTGGAATTTCCATTTGTTAGAGCCCTACTTTCATTTGTTGTGGTATAACCAAGGATAGCTTACCCATAGCCCAAAACCAATTTCTTCAGCCATTAAACCATTGACTAGGTTAAGGAAACACAACCATGTCCAACTGTGTAGTCTTTTGTACATTTCTTATTGACTTCCATTTATCTTCAGGTTTGTAGTAGGCTAATAGTAGGCTATGTGTGCTACCTTGCTGTGGATTTATCCTAGGAAGACTGAATCGCTAATGATTTCAATAAACTATACAGAGCAATAGGCAACTGCTTTTAAAAACGTGTGTGAGTTGTTATGTATAATAAAACTAAACACTTTGATCTATGCCTGCTGGTTGCCTAGGTTCTCACAAGGACTGAGGATGAGACAAGTAGACCTAATGGATGATGCAGACCTGCAAACTCCTCAGAGGAAAAAAGGTGACAGTGTCACGGGGGGATTTTTTTTTTAATTGTAATATACAAATGACACTACTCTAAGCGTGACTTAACAAAACTCTTTATCAAAAATCAATGTCAAAACATCCTTAAGGCTTATAAAAAATATTTTATTTACAACTATCACAATTTTTTTTTTGTCTCTTATTATTGGAGAGACAAAAAATAATTATTATTCTGTGAAGTTGATGAATTGTCACTTTTAGGTTTTCTACCCAGTTACCAAAAAAAGAAACATTTGGAATAGTATGCGCTGTGGCAAGCACATGGTTTGCATGTGTTACTTCGAAGGCAAAAAAAATCTAAAATACAAGAAAACACGAAAACCTACATTCAACCAGTGGGGTATGGCCCCTGACTCTCTGAGGAGGTAGGTACCTCCAGGTACCACCTCCATGCCAGGGCGCCCTGAATTTATGTTTATTAACAGCTCCTCCACCGGGGTCAAGACAATTTGAGGGCCAGATCCAGTCTGCCGACTGTCGGCCTATTCACGATTGGCTTAAAAAAATGGCTAATTTAAATTTATACCAATACGATGGTGGCAAAAGCTTACCAGTTTTTATGTTTTTTATACTTCATTTCTATACTTGATCCGCTGACCGCTTGGAAGCCATCGGAGTACATATTTTTTTAGAAGAAAGGGGTTATGTGGTAGGATCTTTAAGAATGCTTAACTGGGATATTTATATATTCATGGCTCAAATATTAAGGATCATGCTTTTGACGTGTAACTAACGCATTTACGCGGTCAGCGATCCGCTGCCAGGCTTTGGTTCTCCGGGTTGCAGAGGCTTTAGCGTTCCCTTTTCTTGTGATAATGTCCTTCTCCTCGTCATAGCTCTCCAGGAGAACCTGAAGTTCCATTTCATTGAAATAAGCGGCCCGTTTCGCCATTTCGAACGGGGTTTCCATGATCCATACATCACGTCTTTTTAGGTTTGGCGTGGACGCGCACAACCCTGTGTTAACCAACCCCGAGTTGATTGAACTAATGCATAACCGCTGCTGTGGAACCGAAAACTCTGGGTTAGTCGGCACAGGGTAAATCAACCTAGAGTTCAGCGTTAACTCAGTGTTTGTTAAACCTCCGTTCGTGGAACACCCCTCTGGACAAGGGTTTCGCAGGGTTTCGCAAGCTCTCTTGCGTTGTTTGGCGCGCATGCGCGGTAGCCAGGCAACCGTCTCATCCAATGGCGAGCTCAGTTGGCGCTGTGTGCTTCAAGATTCCGATTGGCCCAGAGAAATGTCAATTATAAGAAAGATTCTGAAGCAAGTGCTGAGATTCCGATTGGCCCAGAGAAATGTCAATTATAAGAACAATCCAATTTTTTTTTGCAATTCTGGACCCCCCCAAAAACAAAACTCTCCGGTTCTACACGATTCACGTGAATGACCAAATTGACCAAGAAAACGGCGATTGTCGCCGAAAAGCGACAAGTTTGCAGCTCTGATGATGGTGTTGCAGCAAGCAGCAGAACTCTAAGCCGAATGGCTGCCACCTTGAGAAAGGTATGGAGTGAAATATATGCCCCCATTCAAACAAGATATAGCCTCATGTCAGATATTATGTGCAACTACTGACGAGTTCATCGTTGTAGAGCATTCATTCCCTTACTTAATTTAAAGTAAACCACTGAATGAAGTCAGGATTGAAGAAACTGCTTCAGTTATATCCAAACATGACAATAATGATGTGCCCTCATTTGGCTAAGGTCTGCATTCGGGCAGTTGACAAACTTCGCCATCGTGGACAAATGAGGGTTGGTGGCCGTGGCCATCACCGTTTTGTTGTACTGGATGAAAGCAAATTCTCACATAAAAGAAAGGTACAGAAAAACACACGCACACACACACACATATGGAATGTAATATATAAACACATGATATGTGAAATGTCTTTCGCAGCATAACTGTGGCAGGGTTGGTCCAACTTGGCGCCGCTCCAAAAAATGGGTTTTTGGGATCTTAGTGGGAAAGAACAGTCGAAGACCTATCCTCAAGATTGTTCGTGGAAGGTCATCACAGATGAGTGGAGAGCCTACCGCAGGGCTTTAACAGAGTTGGGCCATAAGCATTTCACTGTATGCCACAAAATAAACTTCATTCATGTTCATCCGACAACCAGAGCCCATTCTCAGCATTTAGAGCGTGCATGGCAGACCTTCAAGGTGGATGTGTGGCGGCATCGTGGTAACCGCACATCAAAACTTCTGAAACAATACCTGAAAGTAATAGAATGGGAATACTGGCTTGCCAGAAATCACAGTTCTCATATTGTACTGAAGAAAGTACCGGAGCCTATAAAGGACTGTATAATTTCCAAAGGGATGTAATCTGACTCATGTAATCTATAACCAAATAATATCTAAACCTGTGTACATATTTAGCTAAGAGTGAGAGGAGACCAAAGCTACGTTTAACAATTTAATACAGACAATAAACCACCCTAGATATACACATTAAACACATTGACATATAAACACTTCAATACACACTCACACACTACCTCCCCAATGCTGTACCCTCCCTTTAACACAATCACACAGCACGCACACACACAGAC
This sequence comes from Gadus chalcogrammus, assembly GCF_026213295.1. NCBI lineage: Eukaryota > Metazoa > Chordata > Actinopteri > Gadiformes > Gadidae > Gadus > Gadus chalcogrammus. The sequence continues at coordinate 36,527,351 of NC_079427.1, read as the reverse complement.
AGTCCGACCTGAGGTCCCTCGGTGGGCCTAACGAATGTCCTCGTGCTCGTAGTGCGGCGCTGAAGTGTCAGGGCCCTCTCATGTTTGCAATTAAATGCGCCCAATTCGACAAGACGTGACATCCTACCCCCGAAAATATTGGACTGAGCTCAAACTTTTGCACACTATACTTGCATACATTTGACATTTTACGCAACTTGTATTTTTTGGTGATCAGAATAAAGTGTTCCTGAACATCCTCTTCTCCTTGTTTTTCATAAATTATGATGATGTGTGTGTACCTAGCCTACTACTGCTCTATTAATGAAGATGGACGTAATGCAGTCAATCTAGCCTTTTCCCGTCCATGAGAAATGTACTGCGTATTCGGCAGTGGGTTAGGCCTATTTATCCTTTGAAATAAGTTATATCTCATGTCATGTGTATGTGAACACTTAGGCCTATGACCTGTGGGTCTTATGTCTGCTAGCGTTTTGGAGTGCGCGCACCCAGTTAAAACAGGTGCCGGACTAAACGCGATCGAACAAAAGAAGAAAAAGGTCCGCACACGGTTCTGCTCCCAGTTTATTATACACAACGTTTCGACCAGTCTGGTCTTCGTCAGGTGTAGGTGTGAGTTTGTGTTTCTGACAGTTCTTTTAATTTTTAAGTTTTAAAGACTCTCAATCAGGGGCGGGCGCAGTGCGCCGATGAATGACAGCTCCACACTTCATATTTAAAACACAATATAAAAAGAATTGTGCCTACACAAAAACCCAAATGAATATGAAATAAATTACATAGCCTATGCTAACGAAAAAGGAACACCATTCAATAGAAACAAAGATGACAAGTGCACAAATATAGGCCTAGGCCTACAGAAATAGGCCTATGTATAGGCCTATCACCAAAAAACGTCTCTCATGTCAAACTGTCCAATACCCAATAAATATAAAGGGATATTCTATCACATATTTAGCGAGTCATAGGCCTACCAAGCAACTCCCCACCCAAGACAAAAACAAACAAACGAGAGCGACAGTGTGTCTCTCTGACCTTTGGTTTGCACATGACGGCTACGGTAGAACTAATCACACACACACACACACACACACACACACACACACACACACACACACACACACACACACACACACACACACACACACACACACACACACACACACACACACACACACACAGTTTCACTGAAGTCGCATAGGATTGCATGGTTCACATAACAGTACATAATTGATGTAACTAAACATGAAACATGAGACACTAAATACACACACACACACACACACAAATCTTGCAAACAATTCATTAATACTTTGCTTTTAATTCAAATATCTGCTATAGGTTGGACCAACCTTTGGAAGAAAGATACTAACTGGGTATCTGGCCAATAAAGGAGTGAGGGCAGGGGAGAAGCGTGTTGCTGGTGTCCTCCGAGACTTGCACCAGCCATACCACGAAGAACGTTGCAATGTGAGTATTTCAGTAAGAGTTGAGACACAGCTTGTTTTTCAGCCTAAGGGAGCAGCCAGGCTATATACTGTGTGTGTGTGACAAAAATTATTGAAACGTCATATGCTCAGAGGCATACTGTATGTACATACCATCCATACACATTTGTCCTGCCATTTACAGAAGGGGTCAAAGTCTGTTATATCGCATAGCAAGTGCAATGTATTGTTATTTCCTTCTGTCACAGCCATTACACAGATGAATTAAATAGCATTTCAGTGAAGTTGAACTGGAAGGTTGCCAATACAAGACAATAACAGAAATGTTGTGGATGTAATGACATTTTCTCATCTTCATCTTTTCTAGGGGGCAAGAAATCTAAATCCAACACCATACATGGCCGAGTACGTGGGTCATAAAATCCATCTGGACCAAAATGAGAAATGAGTCATGTTTGGTGCTACCCATGCACTGGCGATAGATGGCTACAGCAGCAAAATAGTTGGCTATGCAACTATGCCAGTAAAAAATAATCTTATAATTTATGGAGACGTGTACAGGTACTCTCTATTCATCTATCTATCTATCTATCTATCTATCTATCTATCTATCTATCTATCTATCTATCTATCTATCTATCTATCTATCTATCTATCTATCTATCTATCTATCTATCTATCTATGTAGGCCTACTGTATCTATAAAACATTGGGATAAACATAAATTACTTTTAATGTTTTTTGTACCATAATTTCTTCAAGGTCTGCAGTCCTGAATTATGGCCTTTGGGACCAGGTCCGTGTGGATCATGGCAGAGAATTTTACCTGACACTGTTCATGCAGGAAAACCTCCAGGCATACCGAAACAATCAGGACAGGCGCCCATATCTGCAGACGAAATCCACTGAAGTATGCTTCCCAACTACATTTCGCACTTGATGTGCACAGCTTAGAATGTCTAAAGTGCTGTTGTCTAAATGTCTTGGTGTGTCCAAGCAGAGATGACTAGAATGATTTCACAGCTATGAGTTGTAATCAATGAAGTTTCACAACTTGGAATTCTTTTTCTGCTTTAGAACCACAGAATTGAAAGGATATGGGTGGAAGTTAACAACAGGGTGAACTACCCTTTGAAAGCGGCTCTTGTGGACCTACAGGACAAGGAGCTTGTCAATATGGAGGACAATGCTGTGAAGTTCTGTACATCTAAACTTCTGTGCCAAGTGAGCAGCATCGGCATCGAAAGGGTAGTGGGAGCATGGAATGCTCATGCGATACCAGGTGAACTTCAGTGCTATGCATATATAAACAAGTTGGTGTTAAGACATTTAAGACGTGACAGTTTTACGTGGAACTACAAACAATGTCCCATCTCTGAACACATCACCTCATTTTTTTTTTTTGTACAGGAAGGGGGGTGCCAAATCACTTGGCCGAAAATGGCTGCAAGGTCAAACTGTCAGAGGAGCTCTTGCCATCGCCCCCAGAGGCAGCTGCGTGGTATGACCGGGAGCTGAACTCCTCTCTGGCCAGGGACTCATGCTTCGGACAAGACCCTTTCACAACACATGAAGCCAAGATGAGGGCAGAGGCAGAGTTCGTGGCAGTATTTACCAACATGGCTGTGATGTACGAAGGTGCAGTGCACAACCACTTTAAGCCTTTTCAGGATGCCCTGCTGTACCTAATTGACTCAGCAAGAAGGCATGCCTAAGCTGTAATCTGTAACCACAACATAATAAAAAATTGCTCATATAACAAATGAAACATTCCGTAAGCATTGGTCATTGTTTTTTCCGTCTCGATAAAGCTGATTGAAAACTGCAAATTAAGCTCAGGTGAAACATTTGCATCACACGATTCGGAGGCATGCTTCACATTTAAGGATTTTAGAAACTGATTCTTATTCTTTTTTTTCAAAAATGCATTTGGAAGAGAAGGGAGACTAGCGTTGCTCACGGGTTGGAATGAAAGGGAGAAAAGGGGACAGAGTTGCCTGCGGAAGCGATGTCTGAGATGCAGAGACTGCTTCACGCTACCAGTGTCTGTTTCGTACGGTGTGGAATGAGAGCTCGTGGAGGCACTATTGCGCAAGTACGCCTGCGTGCTTGCGCAATAGCATGCTGCCCGAGAATGAAGTATCGCTGTCAAATCTGTCCCTGGGAAAAGTAACGTTGCTTGCGCCGAATTGAAAAAGGAAACCGCTATAATGAAATAGCGGTAATATTTCCACATTAATTGATAAAATAACAGGGGATGGGAAGGGGGGATGGCTGTTTCAGAAGGGGGATGATTTTGATCATTTTAATTCCAAAGGGGGATGCCATCCACCCTCATCTCGTGTGCTGGAAGCAGGTTGGATACTGAACCAAGTCTGAGGCTAAAGCTAACCTCAATCGACCCAGACATGTACCCCTCTCACTAAGCATGATAGGCCTAATTTTCAATGTGTGCCTGAGTACATTCTCCTTCAAACCTAAACATAGTTTATATTCTGACCTTATGGCACTTACTGCAGTATTTTTTAATACTGAATACGTTGTTTTTCTATGATACACTTGTTCTTACTCATGATAGTTTGATTACAGTGTTTTCGCAGTACACATGATTTCTCTCTTTGCTGTGCATGATTGCTTATAACAGGATTGTTTGACTCCAGTATTTAAATATTCATGTTCAATTCTTCGAATGTTTTGATGCAGTAAAATTTACCTCACATGATTGGTTGACTGCAGTTGTTAAAATTAATATTCAGTGCTGTGAATGCTTTAATGCAGTATACTTGTTAATAACCTCACTAGATTGACTGGTATGTTATATGCCAGATGATATCCCCATTTGCTGGGTAGCCCTATTGAAGCAGTTGTTCAATTGTTAGTATTATCCCGTTGCAAGTGTTTAAATACAATACATGAGTTATAGACAGTTGGTTGCTTCAGTCAGGTAAAGTTATGTGAATAATAAATCGTATTATCAATATTAATGCCTTCTGTGTAAACTCTATGTAGTTATAGGCCTACGCACTTTATTTTAATTCCGGTGGTACTTGGAGAGCCAAATCATTTCTAAGGTGGTACTCATGGTAAAAAGTTTGAGAACCACTGATATAACCTACCCAAGACGTAGGCTACACTAAAGAACTTTAAACGTCTGCCCAGTGAAACCAACCCACCCTGCTCCGTCTCCACCCGTTCAGTACTTACAGCTTTTATAAGTTGGTTTGGCACATTTCTCACAACAGAATTAAAATTCTCAAAAGTTGTTGTTCATGTTTAACATTCTGGTGTCACCTATGCAGTTCCAAAAGTCAGTTTCTCAATGCTTTCAGCAGTTTCCTTTTGTCCACCCATGCAAATGGCTATGTACAAATCTCAGTTTTTTCATCAGACATCAATCGCATCAATTGTAATGTTAATCAAAAACTTTGTCATTGAATCTATGAATGCATAAAGAATGAATGAACCTCTACTCCACTCCACTCCTCCACTCCAGTGCTTTATACATCTCTGAAAAAAGACTACATGTCTCAGTTATGTGCATGTGTGGCATCAACGTTTTTCCATACCTTTGCAAACCAGGCAGGACATAGCATCCTTGGCGGGCTGCAAGCTTGGTCTTTGCAGGTGGGCAGTAGCCACCTCTGACAGCTTCTTAATGGCGTTAGCCACATTCTCCAGGGACTCGGCAGCCACCTTCACCTCCTCTGCCCGGTCCAGCAGGGTGTTGTCTTCCCTGCGACTGCAAAGACATGGATGGACGAATAATGAGTGACAACATGTACGTACATACCTTTGTTATCAGCTTTTTAATAGTACACAGTACATAGTACACAAAAAATGACACACAGGAAGAAATTGTCATCGGTGACTGGACAGTATAACTATCTCTAAAATACACCAACATTCTACACTCTCTACCTCTCACACCCGTATCTCTACCTTTCTCCTTTTACTGAGGCTGCTGATCTACCAAATCCCGCCACCCACCATCTGCGCCTTTTATCTGACTTGCCTGCTTATTATATTATGAAATATATGTAAATGAATTTGTATGCATGTATGCTACTAGACACCTGCATTTCCTTCGGGATTGATACATTTCACTGTACTCTACTCTATCAATTGTATGGATGAACTGACATGTGACAAGATGTTACATACCTCACTTTGGCCCGTCTTTGCTGCTGGAGGTCCTCAAATTCACCCTCCAGCAGCACGAAAACCTTTCGGCTGTTCTGCCTCCAGAACTGCGATGCTGAAGTACAAGACAATGTTTTAGATGACTGACTACTACTTTTGTAATCTTAGCAGAAACAGAACTTCTTTCTTTTGTCCTTTTCATGGACATAGACTGACCATTGTGTATGATGTGCTTTACAAATAATATTTATAGTGCTATTGTTATGTGTACTGCGCAATTATCAGTCTCATAACTTACTTCTTGTGCCATCGAAGTCCTGTATTTCATTGCCCTGACTGTCGGTCAGGACAAAGGTCTCCTCCACCTGGCCCAGGGCCTCCCTCGCCTTTAGAAGGATGGCCTCCACATTCGCCTCTGCCTCTGAGAAGCGGACCACCAACGTTTTTTTGGTCAAAATGCGGTTGCCCGCTACCTCCCCCACATTGATGGACCTACATAGACCATAAAAGAAATGTTATGTATGCAGTCAAATCATGTCATTTCAAAACATACACTTAAAAATCCTTCTGTCACCCTACCTTTGAAAGGTTTTCCCAAAGTGCCCTGAAGCCCTCGGGGGGAAGGTCCTTGGCCCACCGGAGAAGGAAAAGGGGACAGGTGTAGGTGAGGCGGAGGGAGAGGAGAAAGAGAAGGGGGCTGGACCTGGCGTTGGAGGTGCAGCTGGGGTTGGCTGCCCCTGCACCTCAAAGTGGCCCATGGTCATCATGGACCCAATGGGGAATTCCCCAGAGGGCAGGGGGAAAATGGCCCCATTGCCATCATCTGTCAGGTACATGGCATCTGGAGCGACCTGGGGAGAGACAGAATCAGAGAACATGTATTTAGAAGTGACGTTGCAGGAATCACCCGGAAGTAATTTGTACATTGATGCTGAACATATGCACATTAAGACGTTGACATTGCATGGGAAAGATGTGAAAAGTCCCCTCATGTTGTGACATTCATACCGGAATTTCATCTGTCTGCTGTGTATGAATGGAGAGTGCACTTGGCAGGTTGCTAGTGCTAAAGCACGTTTGAGTTAAAATCACAAGCTGTTGCTTACAAATACTGTTTTGCACTAGGTTAAAACTATTGCTCACACAGTGCTCCTCATCGTCACTGTAATTGTTCCTGTATCATTGGGATTGTGTTCTGGAAAATAAATAATGTAGTGGCGTAGCCTTCATACAGTGCTAATTCTACTCAAAACAACCGTTCGTCGTCTTTTTCAAAACTCAGAGCGCGATTCTATTTTTTCAGAGCGTCAGATTGAATTTACGAACGCACCCCTAATCCGCTTTTGCATTTGTTGTAAATTTACGATTTTATTTAATTTAATTGATATGGGACACCACCAAGGGCAAGGAGTTGTCCTTGCCCTTGTTGCTAGAAGCTAGTCTAGCTGAAAAGTCATCATAGCCTGAGTTCGATAGCGGTCTTTCTCCTGTGTCACAGTCAGTGTTGATGCATTATCTACAACATAACGCAAAGCAGCCAAGCAAAGGCAAAATGTTAATTTCAGCTCGAACTGAAGCAGACTCATTTCCCAAACCAGAACATGATGTTGCGCACTGTGAAACTGTGCACTAATTCTTTTTGACAGTAAGGCGAACTTTCACTGACATTTGCTTAGGCTAAGCTAGCTAGCGCAGTTCACCTTGAGTAGTCTACGCATGGCCCAACTTGCATAGTGCAATTTTACGACAAAATCAATAACCAACATACACAATATTGCACGATGGCTAATCATCTTCGTGGTTTAATGTATTCACCTGAAAAATCCTCCCAACCTTCTCCACAGTTAGATCATCCTCCCGGATCCTCACTCTCTTTGGCCCTCTAAATAGTGTAAACGACTCCATGATTGATTGATGATGATTGATGATTGGACAGTATGTCATCACCAATCATTGGACAGATGATTGATGATGGATTGATGATGAATGAATTAATCTGGAGTCAGTTTGGTAGGATTTGGGTATAAATATTTTTTTATATTTAAAGATATTCATGTAATTGCCATGCAAAATTGGTTAACACGAACCAGCGGACAAAGAATTCAACCCGCGGCAACACTTCAAAAGTGCCGCGTACCTGACAACACTGGTCATCAGCACATACAACAGAACCAGTTCCGGGTCATATTAATGCAAAATCAGTGATGGAAAATTGCCCGTTTTTATTTACCCGAATTTCCATTCATAACCACGCACACGAACCACAGAAAACGACCCGTTCCCCCTTTCCCGTTTTGAAATCGGAAATCGGTTTGTTCCTCGTTTCCCATTTTCCGACTCCGAGACGGGAGACGGGAGACGGCTCGTTATCCGTTTTCCATTTCCTGGTTTTAAAACGAAAATCGATTGGCCAGAAGATCCACGGACCGGGCTTGAACCCGCCTCACGAACCTCGTCTGGATCGAGGGAGACCAGCCTCTTCCTGGGTCCCTCTGGCGACTGGGCCGCGAGCACGTGCTCCTGGATAGCTTAGCTCTTCGCTTAGCTCTCCGCTAGCTCTTCTCCACGAGAAACGCTAGCGGGCGAACGGACGGCAAACGCACCTCTGTCTGCCGATACACCGTGCTGCCGACAGCACGAAACACCACGAATATTCTAATTCGCAATATTTTGGCTTTACGTCCGCACCGTGCGGTTTCCAACTGCTGGTTACAATACAACGAACCCTTCCCTCGTGGCCGACTACGCGAGACTGATAATTGACTGCGCGAGTGACCGTATCACCCGTGGACTAAATCACTCCGCGCAGATAGGTCTCATTACGAACAATACACAACATGCCCGAACTGACATAATAAGAAGGGCAAACAAAGAAATGAGTAATACAATACCCCATTAACATAAAATAAATTAGTACACAACAGATAAAATGCACATTTAATCCCTGCAAGTATGAACTAAATATGCAATTAAAGGGACGACAATATTAACATATGCAAACCTTCAGAACACATATCCTGGGTCGAATCATTCATGATATAAGGAAATACAATGTACATGAGTGCTAAAGTTGTAACATTCTACTTTTTATGTGGGTGGCAAAAATACTTTTAAACTATTGATATCCTTATTAGTTGCACAAAGTCATGGGACATTGTTTATTTACTGTGTTGATTTATTAAGTTCTAACAAAGATTATTTTCATTTGATGCACATTGATTGACAATAAAACAGAGTTTTCACATTATTTCTGTATTTACTGTTAGAGCACTAATTTGAAAAATGTCATAACTAGTTTGTAAACTTTATCTTTCATGGCATCATTGTTTTATGCCCCTTTAAATTGTTACATTTATAGTGAAACACCAACTTTAGATTTACTTCAGTTTAAATTAAATATAATAATAACCATTAATGAATAATCATAATATATCACAAAGGTGGTTATGATGTGCCGTGAAGACCTATATACATAGTTATAATGAGTGCCACAATGACTTAACTAGTTTTTAAAGGTATTATGAATGTTCTTATAGTGCTTCATAGGATTCATGATTACCCACACAAACCTATGATCACATTTATAATGCATCATTTTACCTTAGATTATAACCATTTATAATTAACTGACATAACATTTCAGAGCAGTGGATATGAGTCATTGTGGAGATGCTAAACATAGTTATAAAGAGTGCTACAATGACTTATAGCTACTTTTAAACGTCATCATAAATGTCCCTATAGGACCTTATAAAGGCAGGCTTCAAAGCAAGTGTTACCCGACCGCCACATATTTATAATGCATTATTCCGTCTTTAATTATAACCATTCATAATGAACTGATATAATGTATCATAAAGGTGATTATGAGTAATCATGAAGACATTATACGTAGTTATAAAGTAGCTATAAGTCATTGTAGCAATCGCTATAAGTCATTATTAAGGCCCTTATAATGTCCTTATAGGGCCTTATAACGCTGGGCTTCATAGAAAGTGTTACCTAATTAACTTGCAATAACATTTGGTTCAACCAATAACTTCTGAATTTTTCTTTTAGGTTCAGTTTTTGTTTTGTTTGGAATATCACCCTATATTTAATACCCAGATGTGCATAATTGTTGTGAGTTCAAATGACTCTTATTCTACCTAGTTTAGACTGTTTTAATTGCCCTGGCTCAAAATTCCCCCATAGACTTGGTCAGACGTTGGATTGTGGCACTCCTTGGGAGCCTCCAAGCCCACGACGACTGACTGATCGTTCCTGCGGGTTCTGGTGAGGTGACGGTGGAGCTCATGGGGAGGCTCCGGGAGAGTTCACAATCAAGGGCTCCTTCGGGGAGAATTCAAGTGGGTCAGGATTAAAAGGTTGAATTAATGTATCGATTTGATGTTGACCAACAAAAAACTAGATAATTATAATAATAAATACTGTTCATGTGATGGTATAGTTAGGTCTGGGACCTGCATAGCTAAAAAAACTGTTTTGGAAATAGTAATGGACGTGTCCGGGACATGTATAGCTATAAATAAGTAAAGATAAAACTGCGTTTTACTTTACTTCACTTTGCTAAGGCATATGCAAGTTTGATGTGGTATGCAAAAGGCAGAGAATAAGGCGTATACACGTTTGATGTGGTATGCAATGTACATAGGAGTGAATCAAAGTGTGGACAACATCAAATGCGAACAATACGTAGAATAAATGAAGATTAGGTCATCCAATATACATAGTTAGTGTAGGACAATCGGGTAGTATAATGAAGGTAACTGTTAGAACCAGATACGGTTAACACAGAAGTGATATTGAACATGCAAATTTTAACATTGTTATTTCCCTTTTTTTTATAGATAAGAAATAGGTTAGCGATACATCTGCTGGGAAGGGACAATATAGGCTAAATTTAGATTCAGAAGTAGTGGGTTCACCTTTCAAATGCCACTGCTACTGCTGTAACGCTTTGATACAACGTCTGCGTTTCATAGTCTGATATTTTTTTTACTCTGATAAGTTACGGCACACAGGTTAATGACTCATGAAACATTTACGGTTTACTGCATTTAAGAACAGCGTGGTCTCAAGACGGTTGCATAGACCCACCACTATCGACCTTTGGTTTTGTATGTACTGGTCTTCATTTCTCTTCACAATAGATTGGTTTATGTACAGATGATTAAGGAAAGGAACTTCAACTTGGTTGTACTACACCGTTGTTAGGATTGGTTAATTGAATGCGCATGGCTGAAGCAATGCGCAAGGAGGGATGTAGTGTGAATATTAAATCAAGGTTGAAGGTTGAAATCAGCTTAGAATAAGGAATTGGACACTCAAAACAAAAATTTAAAATCTGTACAAGCACTAAATAGAATTGGTTAGATGAAGGAATACAAATGAGGCATTATCAATTATAATACAGACATATTTGAAACGCATACAATTTTCAGGTCCAATGTTTCCAGAAGCAAGATGAGTTCCGTGTATCACTATGACACAGCTAACTTTGCACGTAATGCTTACGGTTAGATTCATGCTTACACTTACATTTCAAGGGTCCCATAATGGACTTCCATTCGAACAATTAAAAATAGAATTAAAGGAAATATGTTTTTGAACAACTAACTGCTGTACATGAGTTTGTATTTCTACAATAGAAACAAAAGTTCCAGAACCAGATGCAGACACACCCGGAGCCTACAAACTACGTCCGCCGAGCAAGGAGTAACAGCCACATGAGGAAATCAAATAACGGCAGGATTTGAATCGGTTCTGTTTTGGTTGTCCACCATATAAAAAAAAAAAAAGTATATATATATTGTTTGGATAAATTACATGTATCATAATCAGCAACAGTTCGTTCAGTTTACCAGATAAGGTTAAAAGGAATATACAGTATATAGATTTGGATATGTTATTGACAGAGCAAGGAGGGGTAAAATGCGATGATAGGCAACACAGCTCCGGATGGGTTGGTGACCAGGGCGCTGGCATAATTACAATCCCTCAGGTTAGAATTGGCAGAGAACTCCGGCATTAATGACCCTTTCACAGGATGGATGGAGAATATGTTTGGGAGGTGGAAAGGCATGATCCAGTAAGTGCCCATCGCGGGAATAATGGCAGAGACCGTGTTAATTGTCACCGGCTGCCGTTGTATTCCCTGCGCACGAGGGCTACTGCATCTGCTGATCACCACAGCAGTGAGCGCTACAGAAGCGGCAAGTGCCATTCAGATCAGATATGATCCGATGAAAGTGAACGATACATCACCTGAGGGGCCCGACCCTATCCAGCTGTAATATGTAGAATAGTCAACACCTATACTATTCTAGTAGAAGCACCTGTGTCTAAAATAATCAATATCCTGGATTTACTTGAATAACTAATTATTGAACCACCAAGACGGGTTGTGTTTGTTATTATATAGTATTGTTTGGTTGCGAGTGCAACCCGTTATTTCTGTATCGCTGCATTGATAATGGTACTGTTGATCTTCTTTGAGACGGTTGTTTACAGGCTTCCTGTTGCTGACACGACGACGATTGAACGCCTGAAGGAGGCTCCCATGATGTGAAAGTAACCTCTCTGTGAGCTGAGCCCTTGACAAGGAGGGACGAGTCTTGGGTTCATGAAATACAGGCCCCGACGGCGACAGAAGAAACAATGGCTGCGATAATAACAACGTCCAAAACCACCCACATGCAACAGCGCACCAATACACAAAGATCACCTCAACCACCCAAATCCATGCTAGCCTATCAATAATCTTGAATTTTTTAAATTTTATTATGACTACTAATTTTGTACTTTACTTTTGCACATGTTGAAAATGTTATGACCTTGTTGCACATAAACAAAAAGTATTAGCTTAGGATTTCTATGGATACTTTTGTTTGTGTGCTGTTTGACCATATGATTGTATGATAACCAGGATATATGTTCATTGTTGTATTGTTAATATGACTTGTACTACCTATGAGACCCATCAGGGCGAATGCCGTTACAGTGTTATGGTAATCCGTGGTGGTTTTTACTCGGTAAAAACCGAGTTTTCCCACTCGGTTGGTGGTGTTGATGATTGATCCTACTTTGACTATGTTTCGGTGTGGTAAATGTTGTTTATGATTTAAAATATTATTGTATGGTCATCTGAGATGACCAAGGAGGGATTGTTACGTATTTTAAGAACCTAAGCTACCCACACATAGACCCTATGAAGCAGGACCAAACATATAAGCCGTAAATACTATACATAGCCACAAGGGGAGCAAGACCTTATTGAAGGCTGCTCCACCACATAAGGCATCACCTTTAGTTAGGTGAAGAAGCCGAAGCCATTACGTCACCCCGGCCACGCCCACTACATAGGACACGCCCACTTGACGTGCTCTAGCGGGAGATTCGAAGGAAACAGCCCCAGAGTAGTGGTGGATTCAATGATTCGTTTCCGTGACCCAGTTCGCGTGATTCAGTTCGCCACGAGGAGTCGTTTGCGAATCTTTAGTTCGTTTGTTCGTTCAGTCGAGTTTCCGGTAGCACTAACTCTACTGAGTCTGACTGACTCAGCTGAGAACCGTGCAATGGGGTCCATTCCATGATGCGATTTACCGCTACCGGAAACCAGGCTGAACGAACATACGATTCGTGAACGACTCCTCCTAGTTCAGTCGAGTTTCCGGTGAATCGGTTCACCGAAAACTCGACTGAACGTGGAGGAGTCGTTCGCGATTCAGCCTAGTTTCCGGTAACGGTGAATCGCATCATGGAATGCACGCCATTGCACGGTTCTCAGTTGAGTCAGTCAGACTCAGTGGAGTTAGTGCTACCGGAAACTCGTTTGTTCGTTCAGTGGAGTCTCCGGTGAATCGAATGGTGAACGAGACGACCGAAAGAACGAGAGAGACGAACGGGTTCAGTTCGTTCGTCCTAAAGACTCGGTCATTCGAACCGGTTCTCGAACGAACGAGCCAACACTACCCCAGAGATTTCTACCCACACCCGCGGAGAGTCATGGGCCTTGGCCCGTGGCTCGAAGTAGCTAAAGTTATATCTCTCACACGTGTTCAACACGCTTCCTCTCCTTTTGCTCCATAGTCAACATACCGAAACATGCATACTTTACAAAATAAAGTAACTGTTAAGAGCTATCCCGGATTTGAACCCTTTCCTTGAAGAATGCTGCACATCTGAGGCCTCAGATTATTGTAATGTTTGCCTGTTATGTTGTTTGTTGATGCATGTTGTGATGTATCTTTGTTCGTACTTTTATTACAAATATATATAACCAGCCATTGCCTGCAAGTATTGTGTGCTTTTTGCATCTAAATATCTCATCTGTTTAGACGCAATTACTGATAGAGAAATTGCCACGACGCGGTAACAGAGCTAGCTGAAAAATCTGCCCGCCTAACCTTGACAAATTGCACCCAGCTTCGGAGGATCCCTTTGTCCTTGGGGAAGCAATGGACCCTATGTCCACTTTTGCTGGAGTTGTTGCACCCGCCACAAATACAGTAGTAAACCATTTTATCTACTTATATATCTACTCTCTCTCTATCTATCTATCAGCTATCTATGTTATGTTATGCTATCCCTCACTATCTATCGATGCTATGTTATGCTATGTTATGCTATTTTATCTATCTATCTATCTATCTATCTATCTATCTATCTATCTATCTATCTATCTATCTATCTATCTATCTATCTATCTATCTATCTATCGATCTATCTATCTATCTATCTATCTATCTATCTATCTATCTATATATAGGCTATCTCTATCTATGTATTTACTTATATAATCTGACACTGTCACTCTCTCACTAGCGGCTTCGGCTGTCGTCCAAAAGCGGAGTACCTTATGTGACGTCATGCAATGCATTGTGGGAGAAATAAGAATCAACGCTAACCTGTGGCTAATAACCACTAATATATCACCTACTTTTCCTTATATTTATTTTTTGTGATACTCTACAACATCAAATACAATGGATAATTGTTTAAATGTTTATTACCAACTACAAAATTGCCAGAAAAGAAAATAATTAAAACCTGCACCATGCCCTCGACTCGGTCACCTATTGCATCACTTCCTTTAGGACTTCGGCCTCCTAAATGATCATTGTAGTATAATTGAATGCCCTCTTTCATATATATGATACTTCCACCACCGGAACGTGGCAACAATTCTCCAAATCCATATGGGGAGGGGGGGGGGGGGATGCTTGGACAGTAGGGGTGTACACTAGACATACATAGGAAGCAAACTCAGGAGAAGGAATGACCTCTCACAAATATTTATTTAATAAATTGTTTCAAGTAACCCTGCCTCGTTAAATCAAAAATAGGTTATAGAAGAAGTCTAAACTGCAGAAAATAAAAAAGATCCAAGCTGCCTTTTAAGGATAACTCAGAATATCTGTCTAATTTTTTACCGTCGGACCCCAGTTTACGACAAAAACAACACAATTGACGGCAGCTCCTTTGCCGCGTGGTTTTTAGAGCCATGTAAGGATTAGAGGGGGCGGTCGATAGCAACCACCATAGCAACCATGACGGTAAAGTGACGCATGCAGCCCCGTTGACGGGGATGCAGCCCCGTTGAAAAAAATAGAATACCACCATACACACTCAGGAGATTAATGATATTTAAATTATTATGACCATGAAGTCTTTATTTGCATGAGTTTACATTTCTTTCTGTGTAGCATGGAAAAATCTGAGAAACACTCCCATTCAGAATGCATTGGTTTACATTTCGTTCTTTGGAGCACGGCCATTTTTATTTATTTATTTATTTTCAGTTTTTGAGGAGGTGCTTCAAAGATGCTAATTTTTCTGCAATAATCCAAAATCCAATGGAAAAACCCGTTGGCTTTTTGTCAAGGGAAACCCAGGGCGACGCTCACTTCCGGGTTGGCCAACATACGTCATCCCTCCACCACTCTACTGTAAAAACAAATGTTCAAGTTTAATGATAATGCATGCATTTGTTCTTTATTCTGCCATAGTATTTATTTAGGGGGGGGAGGGTGGTGGATCCAGATCTGTTGCGGAGCATTTCAGCACCTCGGGCAACAGCGCAGGGTTGCCAGGTCCTGCAAAAAACGTCCTGCCCACATACCGTTCAAAATCCACCCAAAATGTCCTAGAAGCATCCCAAATAAAAAAGATATTATTGGCCTTTTTGGCCAATGTTTTGAAAGTAATAATATTTGAGGGAATATTTATTTGTTGTGGTTTTAGCAGCGAAATGCACCGTGTGCGTGTGTGTGTGTGTGTGTGTGTGTGTGTGTGTGTGTGTGTGCGTGTGTGTGCGTGTCTATGTGTGTGTATACAACCCGGTATCACGCCAAGGCGTAAAATAGATACGTCTGTCCACATCGCAAGGCGTGTTCAGGCTCACGCTTTGCCTGACCAAAGCGTCACCCTGAACACGCGTCCTTCTCCATTCGAAATGAATGGGGGAATAGCACCAACAGGGGGCGATACGTTCTCCTAGCATTTGGTGAAATTGTTACGTAGCCATATTAATCGTTATTATCTGAATGGGAAATGCAATATTTTAGGACAGATACACCATTAAACGTGTTTCTAATGACATTTCTAGCGAGAAATGTACATTTTCCTTGCATAATCTTCAATCAGTGAATGTGTATGATCTTTATTAATCTTTATGATTTGAATGGGAAATACAATATTTTAGGATCGATTCACCGTTAAACGTGTTTCTAATAACATTTCTAGCGAGAAATATACTTTTTACTTGTATAATCTTCAGTCAGTGATTGTGTCTGATCTTTAGTTTTATAGTTATTAGGAAGATTTAATCGGCTCGCTCGCATGTTTCAACGACGTCAGGTGGCTAGGGACGCTGCTTTCGCTAAACTAGCAGCTCACGTGTTTCCTGCGTTTGTGTTATTTAACCGTTACTTTATGTAACTTTTAATGATATTGTAATAACCACAGGCGAGGTATTGAGCGAAGTAAGCTTGATAGCAGGTTTATTGGATTCCACAATCGGATGGGCAGGCACAGCTCCACCGGAAAACTACAACAACCAAAACTCCCGTCCGGAAGGAAACCCCCGGAACCCCCTCTCAGAAGGCCCGCCCCTTCCTCCCAAACCCTGTGACGCTACAATATCATCTTGTTAGAAATATATATAGATATATATAGATATATATAGAACACTGTTCTATATATATCTATGGTTAGAAACACGTTTATCTGAGAGCCAACCCAGTCGCCAAAAGCATACGTTGACAGTGTACGTTTTCGTGAACACTGGATTACGTCGCATTTCAACATAAAATAGCGTGCTAAGCACACACACACACACACACACACACACACACACACACCCACACACACACACACAATGCATTTCGCTGCTAAAACAACAACTTGGGCTGCTTCTAGGACATTTTGGGTGGATTTTGAACGGTATGTGGGCAGGACGTTTTTTGCAGGCAGGCCCTGGCAACCCTGCGCTGTTGCCCGAGGTGCAGAAATGCTCCGGAACAGATCTGGATCCACCATGGCCAAAATAATTGTCATGAATAGCATGAATAGATTCATGCATTATCATTCAACTTGAACATGTGTTTTTACAGTATAGAGTGGTGGAGGGATGACGTATGTTGGCCAACCCGGAAGTGAGCGTCGACCTGGGTTTCCATGGTTTCCCTTGACAAAAAGCCAACGGGTTTTTTCCATTGGCTCTAAAAACCACGCGGCAAAGGAGCAGCCGTAAATTGTGTTGTTTTTGTCGTAAACTGGGGTCCGACGGTTAAAAAATAGACAGATATTCCGAGGTATCCTTAAAAGGCAGCTTGGATGTTTTTATTTTCTGCAGTTTAGACTTCTTCTATAACCTATTTTTGAAAGCAAAACACCAAGCTCAATGATTTAACGAGGCAGGGTTATTTGAAACACTTTATTAAATATATATTTGTGAGAGGTCATTCCTTCTCCTGAGTTTGCTTCCTATTTATGTCTAGTGTACAACACTGTCCACAAGCATCACCCCCCCCCCTCCCCATATGGATTTGGAGAATTGTTGCCACATCCCAGTGGTGGAGGTATCATATATATGAAAGAGGGCATTCAATACTACAATGATCAATTAGGAGGCCGAAGCCCTAAAGGATGCAATAGGTGACCCTGAACACGCCTTGCGATGTGGACAGACATATCTATTTTACGCCTTGGCGTGATACCGGGTTGCACACACACACACACACACACACACACACACACACACACACACACACACACACACACACACACACACACACACACACACACACACACACACATACGTGCACATGCAGATGCAAGCACACGTTCCCTCTCTGACACTCTGCCACAGCCCAGGCCACCAGGTCTCATGTCACTGTTAGGTGACTGGGTCGACAACATTCAAGTAAGCTGTACTTTGAGGTCTCTTATATATCAAAGGGGGTCTCAAAGGACGCATACGCTTCTACCTGTGGCTCCAGCCCTACAGGAAATGACTCGGCAAGTGCTCCATCTCGTTGCACCTGCACCCAGCGGCTCGCTTGCAAGATTTGGGCCTGAAGTTCTGCCCAGACCTACACCGTAGCCATCTAACCTGCATATCTGAGAATCAGGCCTCTCTTTAATAATGACAAAAAGTTATGAGAGAAATACACATTCACTGGTGGTGCCGGCTCCTTTTGACCTTTTGACCCCAGACTTCTGGGGGAATAGCTGAATCAATTCATTAGTCAATCAGAAGCATGAAAATATCTTCCCGGTGGCGTAACGGGGCAAACAAGGTGTCCTTTGACATCTACGTTTCGAGGCGATTGCAACAGTGCCACACATGATCATATTTGAATATGTTTCGGGGTAGTAATTAGCTGTCGAAATTGGAGGCCTTAATCAATAATGAGCAGCTATTGATTTGCTTCCCGATAGAAATTTGTGACAAATGACATGTTATTTAGCATCTACACGTTGAGCTGAGTCCAATGACACCCAGCATGACACTCTAGCAAATGGTAACATGTATTTTACATGGTACACCTAGGTCTAGGACATGATCTCGGTGTAGCAAGAGGGCGAGCTTGATCTCATTGGACTCAGGTTAACGTGTAGATGCTAAATAACATGTCATTTGTCAAAAATCTCCATCGGGAAGCAAATCTATAGCTGGTCATTATTGATAAAGGCCTCCAAAATCGACAGCTAATTACTACCCCGAAACATATTCAAATATGATCATGTGTGGCACTGTTGCAATCGCCTCGAAACGTAGATGTCAAAGGACACCTTGTTTGCCCCGTTACGCCACCGGGAAGATATTTTCATACTTCTAATGGATTGATTCATATTTTAAGGTTCTCGGAGTGAGACTTTAAGCGGCTGCAGCAGAAGTGCTGAGACGAAAGATGATATCAAGACATTTATAGAATATTCCCATTCACATTATGATTCTTCGTCATAACATCCGACCAAACATCCTTTACAGTCACCGAGCGAGGATTATGAAAGGGGGCCTGCCCGTAATTCCGACGCCTCATTGTTCCGACGTCTCAATGTTCCGAAATATTTCCCATTAGATCAACATGCCACTATTCCGACGGTTTAATGTTCCGAAAAACGAAACCCCTTGGTCCGAAGGTCCGTTTGTCCGACTTTTCAAAAAGGAGGAGCATTAGGCCGACGGTTCAATATGCTGAATAGGAAAAAGAGTTGTATACCTCGCTCGCTCCCTCTCTCTCTCTCCCACTCTCACTCTCACTCTCACTCTGTGTGTGTGTGTGTATGTGTGTGTGTGTGTGTGTGTGTGTGTGTGTGTGTGTGTGTGTGTGTGTGTGTGTGTGTGTGTGTGTGTGTGTGTTCGTGCCCGTGTTGAGAATTAGACCTCCGCTCTCTGTCCATGGGGCTGCAACACCGTGTCGAAATGAAGTGAAGCGTTGTCTTTTTGCTCTCCAAAATTCATCGTGAACGTGATATGTAGGCCTAGGTTGTATTTTGGAGACAGAGAGAGAGTGAGAGTGAGAGAGAGAGGGAGCGAGCGAGGTATAAAACTATTTTTTCTATTCGGCATATTGAACCGTCGGCCTAATGCGCCTCCTTTTTGAAAAGTCGGACTAACGGACCTTCGGACCAATGGGTTTCGTTTTCGGAACATTGAACCGTCGGAATAGTGGCATGTCGATCTAATGGGAAATATTTCGGAACATTGAGACGTCGGAACAATGAGGCGTCGGAATTACGGCATGGCACCTATGAAAGTCCAGGCCCCCCCTTCCTGCACTCGGGGTCCGGGCCAAGTTTCGGGCAGGAAGGGCCACCCCTTCCTGCCCTCGGGGTCCGACCGGGCCAAGTTTCGGTGCGGGGGTCCCAGTTAGGCCTTAGAATAAGGTATTCAAATTTCAGGGCGGTAGGACGTTCCTATCTCAAAAACTGTTTTTTCCACCACATTCTGAACCATTAGGTCTTAAACTTAAACTTTTTTTCTCTAAGGGCTAGAACTCCAAATCTCGGATATGTCGTTCTCGGGGCCCCGGGAAATGTGTGTAAACATTTGAGCCTCCCTAGCTATCTCGAAAAGGCCGTAAAAGGGGTGTGACCTCCAACAGTACAGTAAATGTACATAAGACAGAGGTTAGTTTCTAGTCCCCATTTTTTGTGGGATGGAGGTGTACATTTGTGGCTTAAGGTGTGTAGACACAGCTGGCCTGTGGCCACGTTTTTGAAGTCTGGGGTCAAAAGGTCAAAAGGAGCCGGCACAACGCCGCTTATGAGATAACAAAAAGTTAATGTGTATTTCTCTCGTAACTTTTTGTCATTATTAAAGAGAAGCCTGATTCTCAGATATGCGTGTTCGATGGCTAGGGTGTAGGTCTGGGAAGAACTTCAGGCCAAAATCTTGCAAGCGAGCCGCTGGGTGCAGGTGCAACGTGATGGAGCACTTGCCGAGTCATTTCCTGTAGGGCTGGAGCCACAGATTCAGACTTTATTGTCATTGTGCAAACTTGTACAATGAAATTGGGGTGGTGCTCACTACCCATAGTGCAAAATAAATAAAGCAGTGGAAAAAGCAAAAATACAAACACAAACAACAGCAATAGGCACAATAAATATAAATATGCAGACATAACATATAAGTAAAATAAATAAATATGGTAGAGGATTTCACATGTCCATTGGGGGGGGGGGTCAGGCGTTAAGTAGACGAATTGCCCAGGGGTAGAAGGTATTCCTCAGCCTGTTTGTCCGGCTCCCAAGGGACCTGTATCTCCTACCCGAAGGGAGGAGTTGGAAGAAGCCATGGCCGGGGTGTGATGGGTCACTCAGGTTGAAGCGTATGAGTCCTTTGAGACCCCCTTTGATAAAAGGGGTTCTCAAATGTTGACCCTCAGTCACCTATTGCATCACTTGCCGTGCATCACCCAAGTGGGTGCTACACACTGGTGGTGGTTAGTGAGGTCCCCCCCCCCCCCCCCCCCCCTTCACTGTAGGCGTCTTTGAGTGTCTAGAAAAGCGCTAAATAAATTCAATGAATTATTATTATTATTATTAGGGGTCCAAGCCAACAGGTTGGATCCCTATTGTTTTTGTAAGGATTTTTCTTTTTATTATTATTCCCAGCTAGAAGTGGGCCCACAGCCCAAACCGTAAATGGTGCCGACATGCCAATTGCATGACTAGATCCAGGTCCGGGAACACTACGCAGACGACAAAATCCAGACACACCGGCCACTAGGTGGCGCTATACCAAGGGAAAACGCGTTTGGGGCTATAACTCCCACACCGAACCTTCCAAAGTCAAAAACTTGTACCCACATATTCACTGGAGTCTGCTGCATCTTTTGGCATAGGCCACGCCCATTTGCGTCTAAATTTTTTTTTCCGCAAAATCGCGAAAACCGCAAAACTGCCTTTTCCCTACTCCTCCCACATTTCTTGACAAATCGACACCAAACTTTGCACACGACATCGTCAGACGCACTCAAAAAATAAAATTCGAACACTTTTTTGATCCGACCTTCGACGACGAAACGGTAGCGTTTTGAATATAGGTATATTAGCTAAATTAGACGTGGAAAATCAAAAATCCAGAAAAATCCAAAAGTAGACATCGCAACGAGTCCAAATTTTACAGACATGTTGGCGCTAACCTTAATTCCGTTCGATAAAAAATTCGGAAAATTTCGCCATTAGGGAGCGCCATAAACGAGGAAATTGTATATGTTCTAAAAAATTTCGCCGCAAACTGACTTCTCGCTACTCCTACCACAGTCAAATCCTTTGTATCCACAGGTTCAGGGTAGCGTTTTGAACACTTGCTTCGCGTTGTGCCGGCGAAACGCACATTTCTTGTTAGGGGTCCAAGCCAACAGGTTGGATCCTTATTGTTTTTGTAGGGATTATTAGGGGTCCAAGCCAACAGGTTGGATCCCTATTGTTTTTGTAAGGATTATTATTAGGGGTCCAAGCCAACAGGTTGGATCCCTATTGTTTTTGTAAGGATTTTTCCTATTATTATTCTTCCCCCCGTACTTGTGGGACCACAGCCCAAACCGTAAATGGTGCGCACACGCCAATAGCATGACTAGATCCAGGTCCGGCACCGCTACTCAGATAACAAAATCCAGACACGCCGGCCACTAGGTGGCGCTATACCAAGGGAAAATGCGTTTGGGGCTATAACTCCCACACCGAACCTCCCACATTCAAAACCTCGTACACACAGATTCACTGGAGTCTGCTGCATCTTTTGGCATAGGCCACGCCCATTTGCGTCCATAATTTTTTTTCGCAAAATCGCGAAAACCGCAAAACTGTTTTTTCGCTACTCCTCCCACATTTCTTGACCAATCGACACCAAACTTTGCACACGGCATCTTCAGACGCACACGCAAAGAAATCATATACAGTTTTTTGATCCGACCGTCGACGACGAAACGGTAGCGTTTTGAATATTGGTATATTAGCTAAATTAGACGTGGAAAATCAAAAATCCAGAAAAATCCAAAAGTAGACATCGGAACGAGTCCAAATTTTACAGACATGTTGGTGCTAACCTTAACGGCGTTCGATAAAAAAATCGGAAAATTACGCCCCCAGGGGGCGCAAAAAACCAGGAAATTGTATATCTTCTAATTGGCCAAAGGAATGTTCTTCAAACTCAAGTGAAACCATCAAGGGGCAAACCCGAGTCTATACAGAAAATTTGGCTAATAATTATTAATGTGGGCGGGAGTTATTTGGCAAAGGAAAATTGTCTTTGGAAAATTTTGCCAACAGGGCGGCTCCAAAAAACGACGACATTGTCTATCTCCTATTTGGCCAATGGAATGTTCTGAAAACGCGTTTTAGGCTATAACTCCCACACCGAAGCTCCCACAGTCAAAACCTTTCTATCCACATGTTGTTCACGGTAGCGTTTTGAATACTTGCTACGCGTTGTGCCGGCGAAATGCACATTTCTTGTCGCGTTGTGCCGGCGAAATGCACACTTCTTGGACCCCTGCATAACTGCTTGCAGTTCTAGTTCCTATACTTGCCCCCCTAAAAGTGATACCACAGCCCAAACCGTAAATTGTGCCGACACGCGAATTGCATGACTAGATCCAGATCTGTTCGGACTAAGCAGACGACAAAATCCAGACCTGCCGGCCACTAGGTGGCGCTATACCAAGGAATACGCGTTTGGGGCTATAACTCCCACACCGAACCTCCCACATTCAAAACTTTATACACACAGATGCACTGGAGTCTGCTGCATCTTTTGGCCTAGGCCACGCCCATTTGCGTCTATGAATATTTTTCGCTAAATCGCGAAAACCGCAAAACTGTTTTTTCCCTACTCCTCCCACATTTCTTGACCAATCGACACCAAACTTTGCATACGACATCTTCCGACGCACACGCAAAGAATGCATGGAACACTTTTTTGATCAGACCTTCGACGACGAAACGGTAGCGTTTTGAATATTGGTTTATTAGCTAAATTAGACGTGGAATATCAAAAATCCAAAGAAATCCAAAATTAGACATCGGATCGAGTCCAAATTTGACACACATGTTGGTGCTAACCTTAATGTCGTTCGATAAAAAATTCGGAAAATTTCGCCATTAGGGGGCGCAATAAACGAGGAAATTGTATATCTTCTACAAAATTTCGCCGCGAAAACGCTTCACTGACTTCTCGCTACTCCTACCACAGTCAAATCCTTTGTATCCACAGGTTCAGGGTAGCGTTTTGAACACATGCTTCGCTTTGTGCCGGAAACGCACATTTCTTGTCGCGTTGTGCCGGCGAAATGCACACTTCTTGGACCCCTGCATAACTGCTTGCAGTTCTAGTTCCTATTATTATTATTCCCAGCTAGAAGTGGTACCACAGCCCAAACCGTAAATGGTGCCGACACGCCAATTGCATGACTAGATCCAGGTCTGTGATGTGTACGCAGACGACAAAATCCAGACATGCCGGCCACTAGGTGGCGCTATACCAAGGAATACGCGTTTGGGGCTATAACTCCCACGCCGAACCTCCCACAGTCCAAAAACGTGTACACACAGATGCACTGGAGTCTGCTGCATCTTTTGGTCTAGGCCACGCCCATTTGCGTCTATGAAAATTTTTCGCTAAATCGCGAAAACCGCAAAACTGTTTTTTCCCTACTCCTCCCACATTTCTTGACCAATTGACACCAAACTTTGCACACGGCATCTTCAGACGCACACGCAAAGAAATCATATACAGTTTTTTGATCCGACCTTCGACGACGAAACGGTAGAGTTTTGAATATTATTTTATTAGCTAAATTAGACGTGGAAAATTAAAAAAATCCAAAATTAGACATCGGATCGAGTCCAAATTTTAGACACATGTTGGTGCTAACCATAATGACGTTCGATAAAAATGTTGGAAAATTTCGCCATTAGGGGGCGCAATAAACGAGGAAATTGTATATCTTCTACAAAATTTCGCCGCGAAAACGCTACACTGACTTCTCGCTACTCCTACCACAGTCAAATCCTTTGTATCCACAGGTTCAGGGTAGCGTTTTGAACACATGCTCCGCGTTGTGCCGGCGAAATGCACATTTCTTGTCGCGTTGTGCCGGCGAAATGCACACTTCTTGGACCCCTGCATAACTGCTTGCAGTTCTAGTTATTATTACTTCCTTTAGGGCTTCGGCCTCCTAATTGATCATTGTAGTATAATTGAATGCCCTCTTTCATATATATGATACCTCCACCACTGGGACGTGGCAACAATTCTCCAAATCCATATGGGGAGGGGGGGGTGATGCTTGTGGACAGTGTTGTACACTAGACATAAATAGGAAGCAAACTCAGGAGAAGGAATGACCTCTCACAAATATATATTTAATAAATTGTTTCAAATAACCCTGCCTCGTTAAATCATTGAGCTTGGTGTTTTGCTTTCAAAAATAGGTTATAGAAGAAGTCTAAACTGCAGAAAATAAAAACATCCAAGCTGCCTTTTAAGGATACCTCGGAATATCTGTCTATTTTTTAACCGTCGGTCCCCAGTTTACGACAAAAACAACACAATTTACGGCAGCTCCTTTGCCGCGTGGTTTTTAGAGCCAATGGAAAAACCCGTTGGCTTTTTGTCAAGGGAAACCATGGAAACCCAGGTCGACGCTCACTTCCGGGTTGGCCAACATACGTCATCCCTCCACCACTCTATACTGTAAAAACACATGTTCAAGTTGAATGATAATGCATGAATCTATTCATGCTATTCATGACAATTATTTTGGCCATGGTGGATCCAGATCTGTTCCGGAGCATTTCTGCACCTCGGGCAACAGCGCAGGGTTGCCAGGTCCTGCCTGCAAAAAACGTCCTGCCCACATACCGTTCAAAATCCACCCAAAATGTCCTAGAAGCAGCCCAAGTTGTTGTTTTAGCAGCGAAATGCATTGTGTGTGTGTGTGTGTGTGTGTGTGTGTGTGTGTGTGTGTGTGTGTGTGTGTGTGTGTGTGTGTGTGTGTGTGTGTGTTGGGGTGCGTGCGTGCGTGCGTGTGTGTGTGTGTATGTGTGCTTAGCACGCTATTTTATGTTGAAATGCGACGTAATCCAGTGTTCACGAAAACGTACACTGTCAACGTATGCTTTTGGCGACTGGGTTGGCTCTCAGATAAACGTGTTTCTAACCATAGATATATATAGAACAGTGTTCTATATATATCTATGTTTCTAACAAGATGATATTGTAGCGTCACAGGGTTTGGGAGGAAGGGGCGGGCCTTCTGAGAGGGGGTTCCGGGGGTTTCCTTCCGGACGGGAGTTTTGGTTGTTGTAGTTTTCCGGTGGAGCTGTGCCTGCCTATCCGATTGTGGAATCCAATAAACCTGCTATCAAGCTTACTTCGCTCAATACCTCGCCTGTGGTTATTACAATATCATTAAAAGTTACATAAAGTAACGGTTTTATACCACAAACGCAGGAAACACGTGAGCTGCTAGTTTAGCGAAAGCAGCGTCCCTAGCAACCTGACGTCGTTGAAACATGCGAGCGAGCCGATTAAATCTTCCTAATAACTATAAAACTAAAGATCAGACACAATCACTGACTGAAGATTATGCAAGTAAAAAGTATATTTCTCGCTAGAAATGTTATTAGAAGCACGTTTAACGGTGAATCGATCCTAAAATATTGCATTTCCCATTCAGATCATAAAGATTAATAAAGATCATACACATTCACTGACTGAAGATTATGCAAGGAAAATGTAAATTTCTCGCTAGAAATGTCATTAGAAACACGTTTAATGGTGTATTTGTCCTAAAATATTGCATTTTCCATTCAGATAATAACGATCAATATGGCTACGTAACAATTTCACCAAATGCTAGGAGAACGTATCGCCCCCTGCTGGTGCTATTCCCCCATTCATTTCTAATGGAGAAGGACGCGTGTTCAGGGTAACGCTTTGGTCAGGCAAAGCGTGAGCCTGAACACGCCTTGCGATGTGGACAGACGTATCTATTTTACGCCTTGGCGTGATACCGGGTTGGTGTATAACACGCTATTTTATGTTGAAATGCGACGTAATCCAGGGTTCACGAAAACGTACACTGTCAACGTATGCTTTTGGCGACTGGGTTGGCTATCAGATATACGTGTTTCTAACAAGATGATATCATTAAAAGTTACATAAAGTAACGGTTTAATAACAAAAACGCAGGAAACACGTGAGCTGCTAGTTTAGCGAAAGCAGCGTCCCTAACAACCTGACGTCATTGAAACATGGGAGCGAGCCGATAAAATCTTCCTAATAACTATAAAACTAAAGATCATGCACATTCACTGACTGAAGATTATGCAAGGAAAATGTAAATTTCTCGCTAGAAATTTCATTAGAAACGTGTTTAATGGTGTATCTGTCTAAAATATTGCATTTCCCATTCAGATAATAAAGATTAATATAGGCTACGTATCAATTTAACCAAATGCTAGGAGAACGTATGGCCCCCTGTTGGTGCTATTCCCCCATTCATTTCAAATGTAGAAGAAAACGTTTTCAGGGTCACGCTTTGCTCCAAGGCAGAGGTGAATGTAAAATGAAAAAATATATATATTGTGGCGACCACGGGTGTGGACGCCGTGTTCCGGAGCCGCGGGGGATTCTGGGAATTGGGGTTGTCAGTTGACAAAAGGGGCTTTTGTTAACTTGTTTTGTTGTTAGGTTTAAGTGGGGTTAATGGGTTCGGGATGTTATGTGGTTGTGTGTTGTTCTATTAACATGTTCATTGTTCATGTGTTCATTGTTGTCGACACCGTCAACGAGAGTGACGTGTCCATTGTTTCGGGCTGCTGTTATGTGTTGAAGTCTCGTTCAATAAAAACCAACTCTCGTTGTCGAGCATTCAATAAAAACCAACTCTCGTTGTCAAGCGTGTCCCCCCCCTCAACATACGTGTCCCCCCCCCCCCCTCAACAAACGTTTCCCCCCCCCTCAACAAACGTGTCTCCCCCCCCCCCCCCCCTCAACTAACGTGTTCCCCCCCCCCCTACAAACGTGTCCCTCCCCCCTCCTCAACAAACGTGTCTTCCTCCCCCCCTCCCCGGTCAACATCAGTCTACCTCCCCCCCCCCCCTCAACAATCGTTTCCACAATTTGGCGCGAAACCCGTGAAACCCAAACCCCGAAACCTGCCTCCACAGCGGCACGCGTGGATACTGTAGGTATAACACGCTATTTTTTACGTTGAAATGCAACGTATCCAGTGTTCATGGAAACGTACACTGTCAACGTTTTTTCTTGGCGACTGGGTTGAACTGCACCACGGCTGAATTTCGGGATCATCTTCGAATACTGTGTTAGGGGCCCACTAATACCTATATTAAAGCATCAATAAAGTAGCATGCCATGGGACCTTTAACACTCAAATGGATTGAGTCATATTTAACTGGAAGTCAACATGTTTTTGTGAACAATCAACGTTCATTAGCTCTAAACTTATGCACTGGGGTACCACAAGGATCGATACTTGGTCAACTTTTGTTTAGTCTGTATATTAATGATCTGCCGTCGGTTTGCCCTGATATCAAAACACAAATGTAAGCAGACGACACTGTAGTATATGTGCATGCCAAGACAAAACATCTGGCTGCTGCCAAACTCACCACAGCTATGGATCAGATCAACAATTGCCTAAACCGTTCCTGCCTCTAACCTAATGTAAATAAAACTGTAGGAATGTTTTTCAACAAAAGACAATGTAACATTGTGTCGAATACATCAACCTCAGGTCAGAACATTAGTATTATGCCACAATTTAAGTATCTGGGCATTATTATTGATACAAATCTTTCTTTTAAAGGTTGCATCAGCGTTGTTGGGTGACATCTGTTGGTATTTATTTATTTTGGTTTTGAGTGGTTGGTAGTACCATTTGTTGTTGTGTTTGATCTCGGAGCATAGACTGCCTACAGAGAAACGTTTTTTTGGCGGCCTGCTTATGGGGCGGGCAGCTAGCGGATCGTGAGGAAAGATCAGATGAATGTGATAATTTATGTTTCGGCCTAGAACAGCCCTGTTCTATTTGTATTTTTTTTTTTAGAACAGGGGAACCCCTGTTCTAGGGGTCGCGGGACGCCGAGGGGTGGGTCGCGGAATGATTTCAATAAATCAAATAAATTAAAAAAAAAAAAAAAAAAAAAAAAAATTCAGCCAAAAATTATGAAACATGGCAGTTAACTCATCGGCTGCCAGCCATTTTCAGTACAGAGAGCCCCATACTGCCAAGCGTTTTACAGCATTTTGACTGATTTCCAACGACCCACTGAACAGTGAGTTCTATGACTATGTAAACACTGAAACTACAAAAAGACAGAGTAGACTCTCTTCTTTCATCAGGAATGAACCGTTTGTTTCTTTTCCGTTCTTTAGTAATCGTCAGTGGAACATATGTTGGTTTCACCAAAAACACCTGTTTTTGACCAAAAATTTAGAAAACAAGCTTTTTGTGAAAATAAACTTTTTTTGCTTTAGTGACCCCTTCAACACCTGAAAAGTGGTTTCCCTCCATAAAACAGCAAAAACAACATTGAGACAGGAAATTTGATAGGACAATAATAATTTATTTGCAAATATATAACCAAATATATTATAAATATAAAAAAAAGAAAATTCTTAAATGTCAGTTGTACAATTCTTTCCAGGTATGTATTTCTGTATGTTGTCGCAGATATATCAAATCCTGTGTGTGTGTGTGTGTGTGTGTGTGTGTGTGTGTGTGTGTGTGTGTGTGTGTGTGTGTGTGTGTGTGTGTGTGTGTGGGTGCATGCTTGTTTCCACCCCTACACAAAATAGTTCAACTTAGTGTGGTAAGCTGTAAAACACTCTCCTGCGTGCAAGGGGACACAACAGGACTGAAACCACATTTTTGTCTCGCTGTGCAGACCCCTGCGAGCACAGACCCTACACCTCCTTGCTGGTCTCCCCTTATTGCTGGTGGGCATCAGGTGTTTGAGTTTGTGTCTGCTTAGCCCTCCGTCTAGCCTGCTCTCTGGGTCAGTGTTATATGGTGCTCTCGGAGTACGTCGGCCTTCCTCCAAGTCCCCAGACCCCTCAACCCCCACACCTGCCACTTCCTCCTCCTCAACCTCCTCCTCCTCACACACCCCCACATGTCGCTTTACTGTCCAGGACTATACTACCCTGCGAATGAACTCCAAGAGGGATTTACACTCCCCTTGGTTTCTGGCTCGGTAGAGGACATAGGCGTTAAACATGCATAGTAGGAAGAGATAGGCTACAAACTTCTTGGACCAGTTCAGCGATCTTCGGATGAAGGGATAGTATGCAATCTTTTGGTCCAACTTGTCTACCCCATTCATCGATGCATTCTACGCAACAACTCACTCTGGCTTGAGCTGTGCAACCTTGTCTTTGTTTCCCCTCCTCCACACATCAACACTCTGCATGCTATCTTGGTGGCAGGTAGTCACCATCCTCACCAACCGTTTGTCCTGCCATGCTACTACCATCACCCTCTCATTGTGCCGCACAACTTTTCCCCCCACCCCCAAGTCAGTCTTTGTTATCTCGCTGATGATCTGAGGTTCCCCCCTATGTTTCCTCAGTGTTCCACAGACGTTGGTTTGCACTCCCAGTAAACTTTCACACAGTACTACAGAATTGTACAAATTATCCATGAACAATGTGGTTGATACATCTCCTTGAACTTTTCCACAATGTACTCTAACACTGGGCGGACTTTGTACATTTTGTCAGTTGCATCCTGTGATGCATTATTGTTGAAATGAAGGAACCTCCATATAATCTGAAATCTGTTCCTTGGCATAGTCTTGCCGAAATGGGGCGTGGCATCTACCTCATCAACACTCCAGTACAGTTCAAGGCTAGGCTTTTTGATGTAACCAGTGAGAAAGCAGAGTCCAAAGAAAGTTTTCAATTCTGGGACTGACACTGGTTTCCATGCATTTCCTCTGCTATATGGCAGATTGTCAGGGCGTGCTTCACAATATTGACTTGCATACAGGTTGGTCTGATCCACAATATTTTGGAGCAGCTCGTCAGTCAGGAAGAGCATCAGGAAGTCAGCTGGCAGGTCGCTATCCAGCTCCTCAGCAGCCCTCCGGGGTCCTGGGGTTGCAGTGAAGGGGAAATTGTTTGGTTGCCAGCCAGCTTGATGCCAGTCATCCCCGCGACCTCTGCTTGATGCACGACCTGTAAATTATAGAAATATATACAATTACCATAAAAACATATTTTTTTATTGCTGCGGTGTGATGTGAAGTATACTTTTTTTGACCTTTCTTCTTCACTTTGCCAACAGGAGTGGGAGCTCTGCTGGATGCACGACCTGTAAATTATAGAAAAATATACAATTAGCCTACTATAAAAAAAATATATATATATTGCTGCGGGGTGATGTGAAAAATACTTTTTTTTACCTTTCTTTTTTGCTTTGCCAACAGGAGTGGGAGCTCTGCTGGATGCATGATCTGTAAATTGAAAATTCCTTCACTTCAGTAGGCTGGCAACAGATGTTACAATATGAACTAGTGGGACTAAATGGCGTCCAATGTGACATGGACTGAAGCTAACAGTGGGAGGGGGAGTGCGAGATCTGCTGGACGCACGATCTGTAAATTGTAAATCCCTTCACATCAGTAGGCTACTGGCAGCAAATATTAGCTACAGTAATGAACTAGTGGGACTAAATGGCGTTCTGAAGGAGGAGAGAAGGGTAAAAGTTAGCTCTTACCTCCCTCACATCTTCCTGGAGACGCGTCAGGGGATGAGGCTCTGCTGTTCCCGGTTGACGGCAACCACTCATCTGACGAATCCGGGTCAGGTTCGCTGAATTCATCACCTGATGATTCTGAGGTGTCTGCTGAAATATGCCGTGTAGGCCTACTCTCTCTACTTGGCCCGGGTTTTTCGTCAGAGGCTTCATCGCAAACGACGAGTCGATCGCGACACCACCTAGCGGGTCAGTTCGGTAGTACATTCTCTGTTTACAAGCCTGATTTTTTGTGACAAGGTGCTCCAGATCGCTCCCCAGCCCGCCCAGTTGAAAAACATAATTGACGTCTATAGACGTCATTGGCAGTCAACGGTTGTATTTAAATTGACGTCTATAGACGTCATTGGCAGCCAATGAGTTAAAATTAAAATAAAACTACAGATTTTCCTCCTGAAGTGATTACGACAGATTAACGATAGCATCATTTGGAGGTGTCAGGTCACTTTACGGCTCCACAGTAAACATCACAAAGCGGACCAGTAGATTTTCTCTGAACTTTTTTGATGATTTTTCAAAATGAAACGTTGGTTAATACCGAGCAAAGAAAAGACAGAAAGACCAGCGGAGTCAGATGGCTTTCGCGGGGAAATGTTCTCAGCCGCCTGTTTGAGCTGCGGGATGAGGTGCGCTTATTTCTGATGGAGCATGGGTCCCAGCTCGCTGACCACCTGACTGACCCTGACTGGTTAACAAGGCTAGCGTATCTGTCTTGCATTTTTGACAGACTGAATGGACTTAACCTGTCATTGCAAGGTGAAAACACAAGCATCATGTCAATGAGTGATAAAATCTGCGCCTTCAAGAGAAAAGTGGATCGCTGGACTGCACGAGTTGAAATGGGCAGGATTGACATGTTTAATGAGTTAAGTTTGCACATGACAGCAATACTGTGCACTCATGTTACATGGATATTATTTTGACTGAGGTATTCTGCTTTTTATCAAACAGTAAATTTCTATATGTAAAATCATAACAGGCTGCTCTGTTCTTTTGTGTTGTCGTTAAGCCCGTGTTTGGATAAGCCTAGTGCGTATGGCCTGTGCGCACATTTTATTTTTTCAGTTACATCCGGGGGAAGTGGGTGTCGCCAGTCTCTGGCACCGTTATTTTGGGGGTCGCGGGTTGAAAAGTTTGGGAACCCCTGGCCAAGAACTGCTGATACAACCTTCAAAGCACACATTAAGGATGTGTGCAACAGGATCAAGTTTAGCCTAGCCAATTATAAATATATTGGAAATGCACTAACTTTGCGCGCCCCACAGTTTGAAAACCACTGATGTAGGCTATATGATGATATTTAGATATAGAGCTCCAGGACTCCGTGTGTTCTAGAATATTTACAGAACACGGCTAATGGCTGTGTGCGCCTCGCCATTGTGATACATCCACTGTAAACAGAGCGCATGGTACCGTGGCTGCAAGCTGCTCAGGGCCACACCCCCACCCTCCTCCTTGACCCGCCTCGCTCCTCCTCTTTTCCATTATAGCTACAGACACCAAAACAGCGCATTTGGGGGAAGCTCAATGTGCGACTGGCTCAGATTGGCTATAACTCTGCACCACGGCTGAATTTCGGGAACGTCTTTGAATACTGTGTTAGTTGCCCAATAATACTTACAATAAAGAATACATAAAATAGCATGTCATGGGACCTTTAATGCATTCTTCATATGGCGCTGCAGTTCTACAACCATTACTGTCAACATCCGGCCCCCATGTTCTTCTACGCCTCTTTTGCTGAAATGCGACTGTCAACATCCGGGATAATAGTAGTTATGTTAGTTATGATAGTTATGTTATTATAACTTTAGTTCTATGATTGTAGGCGTAGCCATCTAGGCTTTGCCTTATGGGCTTGGCAGGCGCGCTGAAAATTTCAAACTATGCACCAATCAGCGTGGGCACCGCCCACATTTCCCATGGTATCGTGCCTATATAACGCGCTGTATACCGTCGCTCATCCTCCACGCTTTTCTCTCAGCATTTGGTGGGTACAGCAGGTGGGAAACTAGACGGCTACGCCTACAATCATAGAATTAGACTTATAATAACATAACTATCGTTCTATTTCATGTAGGCTACGCCGTCTAGGCTTCGCCTTGTGGGCTAAGGTGAAGCTGCGAGCAGAGCCCGATAAATGTACTCCTGCTGGACCCCAGTCAAAACGACTTAAGTCACCAGAGCACATTAAGACTCAAAAAGCCAAGGTAGTGTAAAACACAACAGCTTAATAAAAAACGAATTCCCCCTAGATCAAGCAAGGCAATGATCAAGAGAGAAAAAAGTGAGTCTATAAAGACCTCGGCTCTGATCCGTGCTTCATGGAACCCATGAAAAGGAAAAGAAAAACCAGAGCAACACGGTTTCCATTATGTCCGCTACCACCGGGGGCGGAGCTACGGAATCCGGCTCTCCAATAAGGGGTCTCTCTCGGCCGTTTCTTATTTGAAAGAAACGGCGGGAGTGCCATACTGGCAAACAAAACCACCTGACAATTGGCGGGCCAATAGAAAAAACCCCTAGCCTGTTTTTCATTTGAAAAACGGTGGGAGAGTAAGACTGGTAGTCAAGTCCAACTCGCCAGCCAGCGAGAGGAAATCCAACCACGCCGCTTTAAAGAACATGTCTATATTCTTAAGCCGTAAAAGGGGTCCCGGACTCCAGCACAGAGTTGCCGAGTGAATCCCTGGACATGTCCAACATGTAAAAACGGACAAAGGGGCCGGGGAAGACCAAGACGCAGCCGTGCAGATGTCTTCCACCGAAACGCCCTTGAGTAGAGCCGTTGAAGCGGCCACCCCGTGTGGAGTGAGCTTTAACGCCCAACGGTGGCACCAAGTCGTCCTGCCGAGAGTAGGCTAAGCAAACACCCTCACATATCCAGCGAGAAAATCGCTGCTTAGAGAGAGCGCAGCCCCTGCTAGCGTCGCTATAACACACAAACAACTGTTGTGTGGAGCAGAACGTGGCCGAGCGATTAACGTACATAGCCAATGCCCGAACCGGGCACAGGAGATGCAACTATGCCTCCGCCTCACTAGAATGAGGCGGGGGGTGAAAAGCCTTAAGCACAATATCCCTCGACCGAAAATAACTATTAATGTTCTTCGGGAGGAACGCAGGATTAGGTCTGAGCAACGCAAAGGAGCTTTCCTCGTTTAGCAACAAGCAACTCGGGCTGACAGACCCGGCCCGCTTGGCAGAAACCAAGGCAAACAAGAGCGCCGTCTTAAAGGACAGGGCATCCAAAGGGGCCTCTCTTGACCAGTGGATGGCAGAAAATCGGTCCACCATCACAGCCTGCATGGCCAGCCGAAACGGCTGCCGCATAGACCTCGATAGTGGAGAAGGCAAAACCTTTCTCCGATATTATGTTTTGCAGAAACGAAAGCACGCTTCCCACTTCGCATTGAGATGGGACAGCGTGGTTCCTCTCACACCAATTAGAGAAGGCGCACCACTTCGCCGCATAGAGGGAAGAAGTAGAAGGCGCACGAGCACTCTGAATAGTGTTGATAACCGTCTCAGGCAAACCTTTGCCCTGCAGGATCAACCTCTAAGGAGCCAAATCAACAGTCGTCCCGAGACATCGGGCAGGTGGTGCACCGTCCCGTGGGCCTGTGAAAGCGCATTCGGCCTGAACGGTACCGGCCACAGCGCCAACCGCGGCCAGCTATGGAAACCACAGAGCTGATCGGTTCTCTGGGGCCAACAATATCATGGACAGTCTCTCCTGTCTGACCCGTTCCAGAAGAGGAAGGATCAGCTGGAGCGGGGGAAACGCATACAAGAGAGCCGGCGGCCAAGGTGAGTGTGCCAACGCATCTACCCCCAACGGGGGGAGATCCCGAGGGCTGAGGGAGAACCGCCACCTGCAGTGCGTGTTCTCCCTGGACGCGAAGAGGTCCACCTGCGATGTCCCGAACCTCTGCCAGATCAGTCTGACAATGTCGGGATGTAACCGCCACTCGTCTCGGCGGGGACCGCCTCGAGACATGAGGTCCACCCCAAAGTTCTGGGCGCCCGCGATATGCAGGGCTCTCAGACTGAGGAGATACTGATGTGCCCAAAGCCAGAGCTCGACCGCCTTTCGGTGGAGAGCAGGGGAGCGGACACCCCCCTGTCTGTTGATGTACGC
Organism: Gadus chalcogrammus; assembly: GCF_026213295.1. Classification (NCBI taxonomy): domain Eukaryota; kingdom Metazoa; phylum Chordata; class Actinopteri; order Gadiformes; family Gadidae; genus Gadus; species Gadus chalcogrammus. The sequence continues at coordinate 36,491,820 of NC_079427.1, read as the reverse complement.
CGCCGCCGACACCCTGTCTGTCCTGATCAGAAGGTGGTGGCCGCGCACCAGGTGAAAGAAATGCAACAGCACTTTCCTTACAGCGTCGAGCTCCAACACATTTATGTGTGCTGCAGGGGGCGTGCGCCACTCGTCTCCGACCGAGTGAGAGAGGCACATTCCTCCCCATCCCGTCAACGAGGCGTCCGGGAAGACCACTACGTAGGACGCCACCCTGCCCAGGGGAACACCCCTGAGAAGGGCGGAGGGTCTTTTCCAATATTCCAGGTCTGGCGACACCGAACGGGGAACGAGGAGCACCCTGAGCTTGTGTCGCCTGGGGTCCAACCGTTGGCGAGCAAACCACCGCTGGAGTCTGCGCATAAAAAGCAGACCCAGGGGGACCACGGGGTGGGCAGCTGCCATCAGCCTTAACAGGCGCATGGTGGACAGTGCGGTCACGTTTCTGCGAATGCGAAAACGGGAGAGCGCCGACAGGATGGCGTCTCGCCGAGGAGGCGAAAGCATCGCAGTCAGGGTGGCTAAGTCTAGGCAAAGCCCCGAGTAGCCTGTCTGCCGGCTGGGGAGCAGGGAGCTCTTCTCCCAGTTGATGGCAAAACCCAGGAAGGAGAGATGGTTTATCACCAACATGGTGTCCCTTCTCGCGGTCTCCTCTGAGTTGCTCAGAATAAGCAGGTCGTCTAGGTAGAAGAGAATCCTCTTTCCCTGACGCCTGAGCGGTTCCAACGCCGTCTCCACACACTTGAGAAGGTGCGCGGAGCCGGGGAGTAGCTGAAAAGCAGACACTGGTACGCCATCCCCATAAAGGCAAAGCGGAGAAACTTCCTGTGCGCCTGCCGAACAGGGACGTGGAAGTAAGCATCCTTGAGATCCCGGGATGTGAACCAATCGCCCTCTCTCACACACCGGAACAACGCTCCGACAGTGAGCATTCTGAACTTCCTTGTGGCAACGAATCTGTTGAACACGCGAAGATCCAGAATAGGTCTCTTTTCCCCTGACTTCTTGGAAACCAGGAAGTAGCGGGAATAAAACCCTAGGTGAGACTCATGGGGGGGAACGACAGTGATGGCCCCCTTCACCAAGAGACGTGCCACCTCTGCTGCCTACACCAACCCCATAAAGGGTGGGGAACGACGCTTGAACTGTATGGGATGGCCCCATCTCAACGTGGTGTCCAACCATGATTGCAGAACGCACCGCTCTTGCCAACACGCATAGCAGTCGGAGAGAGGGCGTAAGCATCCTTGAGATCCAGGGATGTGAACCAATCGCCCTCTCTCACACACCGGAGCAACGCTCCGACAGTGAGCATTCTGAATTTCCTCGCGGCAACGAATCTGTTGAACACGCGACAAAATTTGCACGCCTTATGGGCTTGTCCCATAAGGCGTGCACATTTTGTAGCCTACATGAAATAGAACGGTGGCTCTCAAGTCTCACGCATTCGGCGGGAGACCATAGCTGTGTTCGAAATCTTTCCCCATCACGGATATAGTGCACTATATAGGGTGCTCGCAATTTTGTAGTGGTGTTCGAATTCTCAGTGGTTAATTTCATGCACTATATAGTGCACTTAAAATACCCCAAATTTTAGTGTAGATACGATGTACCCTACATGTTACTACCGTATACCACAATGCAATGCGGTCGTGTTTTTCCGGAGAAGAAGAAGAAGCTGAATAACCGCGTAAACTAGGGATGGGCAAAATGATTATTTTCTGGGAACTAGTTCTTTCAGTTCAGTTCACTATAACGATTAGTTTGTTTGATTCATTCGTTTTGATTCGTTCAAAACGTCAGATTACGTCAGCCCCCCCCGCGAGACGGCCCTGAGCATAATTTAAGGGACTTCTAGGCTCTACCCCCCGTGAAAATCGACAAGATATACTATATAGTATAACCAAACGTCCAACCAATATTTATACCACTTGCTTACTCTCTATATGTCATTCATGGTTTTATAATTATCATTTTATTTTACTTTACATTTAATTCTTCTTTCTTTAATTTCTTTGTTTGTTCTTCAATTGACGTAGAATGGAGCAAAGACTCCTGGGATTGGGAAATGCGTTTATCCAATAAACAGATGGAGGTCAAGTCTATTTTCGGAAATGTAGGGGGATATATGAGTGGCCCCACGTCGAATGGTATGACCCAAGATACGTCAGACAGAGAAAGCGCGCCAATTCGACGGTACCGCCTTGTCATTTGTTTACCCAGGTGCCATGGCAACACCATTGCTGCCTCTCATTGGCTGAATCTTTGAGAACGTTGTAGACTCAATCGATATAAGGTCGCGGGGAGACGAAGCTCTGTTCGTTTGTATATTTTATTTACGTGACCATATTTTTGTTTTATGTTAAAAAAAAGAATCAAAGAACCAGTTCTTCTTGTTTTGGGGAACCAGTTATTGTCGTTCACATTCGGGATTCGTTCGTTGTGAATGAATCGGTCGCGACCGACTCTTCCCTAGCGTAACGAATACATTTAATGATGGAGTCTCGGGCTTTCGTATAGAAATGTCAACAATTCATTTGGGATTTAACATAGAAAATTTAACATTCAAAATTAATTAAAAAAAAACTTGAACAAGGAAATGTAACATTCAACACCAATTGTAAGGGATCCTGATGTTTAAGTTCCTGTTTTTTCAGCAACATGTGTTTTTTATTTACATTTTGTAGGTCAGTTAGTGGTGTCATGTGCTTTTCTGTTTGTTTTGGATTGCAATGTACTTTCGACTCCACCCTGCTACTTCCTGCTTTTCTTTGGATTGCTGTGATCCCCTGAGTTTGTGAACACACCTGTTGCTGATGTGTGTTGATTGGTTTGTGGCTACTTAAGCTCAGTGTGCCCATTCAGTCTCTGTCGGATCGTGCCTGTATGATACCTGTGCCTTGCTGGGAATAAACTCAGAGAAAGTCTTTGAACCAAGCATTCTGTCTGCGATTGGATCCTTTTCTACCGAAAGCCTAACACCAATACAACCTCCAGCTTTCCTCGTGAGTGCCCGGTTTGTTTACATGATGTGGGCGCCTCTGTCTGCATCACACAAATACCCGCCGCATTTACTGACGCAAATGACGTTTAGAAATGTTCAGCTTAGTGTCCGAATTCTCCTTTCTTCGTTCCCTGTATAGTACACTATATCATGAACACTATATTGGGAATAGTGAGTGAGTGAGTGTATAGGGAACAATTTCGAACACGGCTCTTACGGTACGGCCACACCAACCGCGTTACTCGCGTTAGGGGCTTCCAAACTCAGCATTTTTGCATAGGGAACCATTGGTATAGGTGCGTAGACGCGGTACATGCGTTGAAGCGTCGCGTTAGGGGCGTTAGGCGCGTCAGACGCACGTAATTACGCACGTAAACGCAGTAACGCGCCCAACGCACCAACGCCCGGAGTTCAGAAATGTGAACTTTCAACGCTCCAACGCGTGGCGCTTAGCCGCGATAGCCAATCAGCGTGGAGCTTGACCCGACGTCACTGGCAGAGAGTAGTGACTCGAGCTTGGACAGAAGCATACGGCCGACATCTTTCTTTATTCTGGGTGGAAATAGTAACATAGTTACGCTATTAAATGCGTTTATGGAAACATTTTTAGCGAGAAATGTGCATTTTACTTTCATAATGTTCGCTCGGTGAATGTGAAAGATGTTTGGTTTGATAGTTATGACGAAGAGGGAACGCTCCGTTCACTTGCATGGACAGAGTCTCTGGTCGCTAAGCAACCTCAACGTCTTGGCGGACTATATCTCTGCTGATCAACACTACGAATGCTGGAAACACACCAGACACACCATGTGAAGTTATTCAACCCGATTATTGTTATTTATATCAGAGATTATTTAATCTAACCCGATCTAAACTCTATCACCCAAACACGGCGGCGTTTGGGTTTCCTACCTCGGACTCCAGCGCAGCCACGGCCGACAACTATCTTTATTCTGGGTGGAAATAGTAACATTTACGCCATTAAATGCGTTTATGGAAACATTTTTAGCGAGAAATGTGCATTTTACTTTCATAATGTTCGCTCGGTGAATGTGAAGGATGTTTGGTTTGATAGTTATGACGGAGAGGGAACGCTCCGTTCACTTGCATGGACAGAGTCTCTGGATGCTAAGCAACCTCAACGTCTTGGCGGACTATTTCTCTGCTGATCAACACTACGAATGCTGGAAACACACCAGACACACCATGTGAAGTTATTTAACCCGATTATTGTTATTTATATCAGAGATTATTTAATCTAACCCGATCTAAGCTCTATCACCCAAACACGGCGGCGTTTGGGTTTCCTACCTCGGACTCCAGCGCAGCCACGGCTGACAACTATCTTTATTCTGGGTGGAAATAGTAACATAGTTACGCCATTAAATGCGTTTATGGAAACATTTTTAGCGAGAAATGTGCATTTTACTTTCCTAATGTTCGCTCGGTGAATGTGACGGATGTTGGGTTTGATAGTTATGACGAAGAGGGAACGCTCCGTTCACTTGCATGGACATGGACTCATCTAGCTGCGTTGGCGCGTTGACGCGTTGGAAGCGTTGAACCACCACACAATGATCAAGCGTCAGGTTAGGCGCGTTACTCGCATTATCCAACGCGAGTAACGCGTTTGGTGTGGCCGCACCGTTATGTCCATGCGTCAGACACACGCAATTCGGAAGAAGACGATGGGTGTGTCGCATGGACGTCATCATCGTCTTGCCGTCCCTCCCCGTTCTGTGATTGGTTCCCCATCTCAGGCGAAAATCGGATCCATGGAATCCAGGCTGCCTCGCAGCGTGAAATGAAATTGCGCGCAAGGCAGCATGGCTATAGCCAGGGTATTTCGGGGGCGGGACACGTTCAGAATTCCATAAAAAAATTAACAGACGTGAATTGTCAGGCTGGCTGAAATTTGAGAGGGGTTCTGGGAGTGTCCATTGTGTAACCAACGAGGGAGAGGTATGATCGGTAAAGCATGACGAAGGAAAAGTGTATGGAAGTAAATGTGTGCCATCTTATTTTGAAAATAAAAAGCCATTGAATTCTAAGCACTGAATATTTATGCATTGAAATAACGTATTTGGAATTGAATTTCACGGTAATCAACGTCCCCACATTGAATTTAACGTTGAATATTTGATTTTGAATTTTTAACATTGAAAAGTAAAGCTGAATAGGAGTTCAATTCAAATCCAGACACGTTATTTCAATGCAGAAAAATATTCATTGCTTAGAGTTCAATGGCTTTTTATTTTCAAAATCCTATGGCACCGATTTACTTCCATAGAAGTGACTCAAACATTTTGTGGTTGAGAGGGCGCATCGGTTTCCACCATATAGGTTTATACAGGACAAAATCTGTGTGGGGGTGGGGGAATCTAGTGGGGGATATGTTCAACAAAAGAACAAGGAATTGAAAGCTACTTACAATAGGCCTAGGCTACATTAATTTCCCATGATGGCACACTGTAAAAAATAAAAAGTTGAGCAAACTCAAAATTGCAAGGCAACTTACTGCAATCAATTTTTGAGTTTTGAGCCCATCAAAAAGGTCATTTTCTTCTTTAGACAAACTTGAAAGTTAGTTATACCAACTAAGATTTTTATATTTTACAAACTCAAAAAAATATGTCAGGGGTGTTAACTTAATATTTTAATATATTAATTTGAAACTTCCATTTTACATTTCTGAATGCCAGACAGCAATAGAACAAGCAACATGTAGCTAGTTCAGCAGCAGATAATCGCTGTCTAAATGCAGCAAACCAAAGTGCAGAACAAGTTCGACATTATGGTCAAACTTGTTCTGCACGAGACGGGAGCCCAGGTTAAACGGTGACGCAACTCTCGTGCCTCATACACCGCACGATCCCGAGAGCTGCCTTTATTTAACACACACCCGCAACACACAGCGCACCGCACACCCAACCAACGGACATGCAAGTCTCGGTAACGGTGGCGGCAACACTACACACAATAAACAACACACAAACAATAAAGACCCCAAACCCGTTAACCCAACTTAACCTAACAGAAACAAATTGTCAAAAGGCAATAAACCCCTTTTTCCCAACCGGCATCACGAATACCCAGACTCCCCGGGGGGTAGTGTCGAAATGCGCATGTGCACCGTAGTTGGCCCAGCCTCAGACAGAGTCTGACTTAAACCTGTGTGTCTTGCTAACAAAGAGACTACAGTGAGCCCAACTCTTGACCCAAAACTCAACATTGTTGGTTGGACTAAATTGCATTGCACAGTTGACATGAATACTTAATGTTTTATATTCATTTTACTCACAAATCATAATGAGACCAACAATTTTAAGTTTTCGTTTTTACAGTGCAGCAATGTTCCACTTTCAGCTGGAATTCACCGGTACATCAAAACCACTTGTCTTCTTTAGATTTCAGTTCCCTTTATTTATTCACACAGTTCAGCAGCGGCATTCATTCAGAATCAGAGCCCACATTCAAGCTGCATTTAGGGCGACTATCACTTGTAGCCGAAAAATAGATGCGCTATAAATGGTTTTGTATATAGCAGTCAGGAACATGGGCATAATTGTGTAAGTGCTGGTGTTAGAAAAAAAAGTTGACGGAAATTAAAGTGCTGCACATCGACTGTACACATGTAGATTATTCATCACAAGAATTGTAATTCAGAAATTGAATAGGCTAATAACGTCTGAATTGTGAGATAAAATCTGAATTCTGATAATTAAATCCAGCATTAAAGGGTCATTTAAGAAGGTTCTCACCAGTCATTTGTCGCCTGGTCGCGATGTCGAGTTCTTTTTAAAGTAGTTTACTTGCGTGCAATAATTTGCAGTGTCCGAATTCTGAGAATTCAGTCAGCATTCAGATTTCTAAGAAATCTCTGACACTGCAAATTAAAGCGCTACTACCAGTGAACTACTTTCAGCGTGACTGGAGAGAACTTCCTTAAATTAACCTTTAATGCTAGATTTGCATGAACGCTTTTTTGTGAATTAGTTTGGTTCTCTTTCATGGAAGCCGGAAGTGGGAGATTCCTGGGGCTTGCCCCATGAATTCAACCCATGCACACGCTCACACGCCACACTCACATGTGTTTCCCGTACGTAGGGTAACCAGACGTCCTCTTTTGCTCGGACATGCCCTCTTTTTGAGACACTTTTAAAAAATGTTTTGCGGAATTTCAAAATCGTCCGGGATTTTATTAAAGCCTCATACATGTTCACATTGAATTTGTGTTGCGTTTCTCTGGGTCGTTCACAAACTAGATAGGCTACGCCCTCCCCTACTCAGTTCTCTTCGCTTTGCATTGGTGGAAGTGAGTAGGGTGAGCGGTTAAGTAGAGCCTTCAGATTGGACGGTTTGACTTACTCAGTTACCGTCGTGTTTTGTATTTATTTTTTTACAATTATTGTTTTATAGGGACAAACATTAACAAATTTCTCCTACAGGGGATTGATAAAGTTCTATCTAGACCAGTGGCGGCTGCTGGTCTTTTAAAGAGGGGAAGCTCATTTTTGGCCTACATCAAAATTGTTGTCAATTTATTTATACCTCAATTCGGCCCTCCGTTCCTTTTCAAGAAAATGGTCTGTGACCCTGTCGTTACTATTTAGATAGTGTTTCTGTGAACTCCCTGTAATTCCCCTTGTTGGATGATTCACTACTCTCATCATGCCCCCTAAATGATAGCTCCTGCCGGCCAAGCAAGGAAGTTACATCAATAAGGCGGTTTAGGAAGGCCCTGTTTTGTTTGACTGCCTCATTGTGTTTTGCCACTTGAATGCGAGCACCTTCATTGAGTGCATGTTCAACCCTGACCCTGCCCAGGCAGCTTAACCTTGCACATGCACTCACATGTTCATTGCTCTTTTCATGCCTTTTATATGCCCTGTCAAAGTTAGACAGATCCCCAAAACCAAATTTTGACCAGACAACACATCCCTGAGATGGTTTCATCAAGATGCATGGCCAACATGGACGGATTATGACATATCGGGCCCCTGGGCACGTGGACTCCGCAGCCCCCCCCCCCCCCCCCCCCCCCCCCCCCTTCCAACATAAACACACGCACCCAGAATACACACACACTTATTGGCGATAATAAGTCATTGGCCTATACCTGCAACTCAGCAGGATTTGTAGCACAGGAAAGGCAACCTCACAATAATTATTACAAATAAATGCATCTTTATTTAACCAAAACATGATAAAAAAAATACAAAATGTATGCAATTTTTGGCGATTTGAACGAATTTCGAATGCACCGCTTTCAACCACAAATAAAAACGACTTAAAGCAACTCAATACGAACAGTTCCTTACATTAATTGACAGTAATGCATTTCACCTATGAAATGCATTTTTTCCGGGCTCTGTTCCGTGCAAAATCCTCCACGATATCATCAAACTCCAGTGCATTGGTAAGGTCGCTCTCAATTGCCATGAGAGAAAGTGCGTTGAGGCGTTTTTGTGACATTTTCGTCACACAAAAACGCCTCATTTTTTATCCTGGACAGAGGAGAGAATGACCGCCCCCCTTCGCAATTACTGACGGGCAGAGTCAGAAAAAGCTGTAGCGCTACATACACATTTGGAAACATAGATTGCAGTCCACAATCGTGCATAATTCGTAGCAGTCCTTTTGGGGTTGCATCATCTCCAGGCTTGTTAAATGATCTGAACTGAATAAATTCATTGCTTCAACGCTCCAATTAGAGTTCGCCATTGCTCCATGTTTAAATGACAGTGACTTGTTCGTGAATGGTCTCAAATTCACAAACTGAAATAGTGCCCCCTATTGATCTTTTTATTAATTTATTTACTCAGTAGTAACTAATAGGCCTACTATTGCTGTTTTCGCTTGAATTTTTGTATTTCTCAACTGATTGCTTCGACAATGCAACATTAAAAGTTACTAACGCTGGGGCCCAGGGCCCCACTGTTAGTAACTTGTGGGGCGGCTCAGTCTACTTCAGTTACTCACAGTGGGGCCCCTGTGGCCTCTTTTCCCTTGTCTCCTGTGTGTTGTTTTTGTTGCATGAACTGCCTTTGCCATCATCTTTGCTTGTTTGTTTGTTCTTTCCCCAATTGTTTGCAATATGTTTGTTTGTCTTTTTCCCATTTGTCTTAGGTCTGCTGTAATTATAAATGTAATGTAATGTATTATATTCTTATTTTATTTTTATTTTACTATTTTTTACTATTGTTTTTATGTACTTTGGGTTGCCTTTTGACAACTGGCCAGGGACAACAGCTGGAAATTAGCCAAATAGGCTAAAGCTGCTCCTTTTACTGTACAGTTAACCAAAGGGGACTGTCCACGAAACTATTAACAAATAAACGTAACTAAACTAAATGAAAGATGGAAGTAGTCCACGTTGTCACCTTGAAAGTTACCTTACATACAAGGTTCAGGAAAGAAAGAGGTATATCAAAATCTCTATATTTCCCTTACTTTAATGTGACGCCTTGTACGTCACACAACAGTTGTTCCAAATTTACAGAATTAATTTATTATTTATTACCATATTACCAACAAATTGGTCTGTAACCTTGCACATCTGATTATAATAATCATTATGTTGTAGTGAGTGTAACCTATCATAATTCACCTATGTTTTTAAGTGTTGTTCTATACGCTGTTGTAGTCATACACTGTCTTGGTTGTTCAGAGATCGCTGTCCCTTTAAATGTTAGGAACATCTCATGACATGGAGCCCATGCAGGATTGTTTTAATGAGCAGCGCGTTTTGACTTTCTGTTTTGATCTAACTAAATAAACAAGTCACGCATTTGTGTGCTCAAAGTGAGAAATTGTCTTTTTCATTTAATGCAATTTCCACAATGTCCACATTTCATGAATACAAAAAGAGGTGCATTTTCTGTTTCAGTCAAGTTGTCATGACAGAGACATCCTCTGGTAATGTCACTTTGATTAATGTCAACTTGTCATAATCATGACAACCCAAACAATTTCAACTTTTCAAAACAACAACTGAATGACATTTTAATGACCGAAGTCATAAACATTTATGACATGTTCATAATATTTATGACAAGTTCATGACAGTGTCATGTCATAGTTATGACAGTGACATGTCACTCTTATGTAGATACCTTCTAATAAAGTGTTACCGAAGAGAGCAGGCTTGTGTTTGTGACACTGTTCCTCTTTCGATTAAACACACTTTGAGAGGTGGGCACTGAATCTTAGATCTCCCCACTGCAATTTAAATAAGGCAAGCATCCCACTAGTATCTGAGAGCTGAACAGAAACCCTGAGTAATGGTACCATGTACTTGGATCTGAACTGGTACCATGTACTGGGAGCTGAACTGGTACTGTGTACTGGGAGTTGAACCTGAGTAGTGGTACTGTGTACTTGGCACTGAACTGGTAGAGTGTACAGGGAGCTGAACTGGTAGAGTGTACTGGGAGCTGAACTGGTAGAGTGTACTGGGAGCTGAACTGGTAGACTGTACAGGGAGCTGAACTGGTAGAGTGTACTGGGAGCTGAACTGGTTGTGTGTACTGGGAGCTGTACTGGTACCGTGTACTGGGAGCTGAATTGGTAGTGTGTATTGGGATCTGAACTGGTACCCTGTAATGGGAGCTGAACTGGTAGTGTGTACTGGAAGCTGAACTGGTATCGTGGACTGTGAGCTCAGCGTGTGTGCGCGCCTGCCTGCCTGCCCGTGTGAATTGGGGGCGTGGCAGGTGTATGCCCCGGTGTCTTCTGGAAAAAACTCCTGGATCATCAGGGTGCACAGGCTGCCCAGACTCGTCCACTTCCAGTCTTTATATAAGTCACGTTTTTGCAGCCACATCACTTCAGGAGCAGGGCATCCTGGGAAATAATCATCAATGATCAACAGCACTAATAAGGACTAACACTCATCAACACCGTCCATGATTAACAGCACTAATTTTGACTAAAACTCAAAACCGTCAGTGATCAACAGCATTTATAAGGACTAAAACTCAAAACCGTCAGTGATCCAGCTCGTATAATTCTAACTAATAACCGCCAGAAGACAGATCTAAAGATTGCATTGGTTCACTTGTACTATTAATAATAGCAATAATAGTACTACTTCACTTCTAGTAATGTAAGTATGTAATATGACTACTACGCTGCAAATAACAGAGGGATGGAGGGAGAGAAAGAGAAAGATTGAGGGAGGGAGAGAGAAAATAAAGACCAAAAGTAATCACAGAATCCAGTCTTTATCGTATCTCCCTTGAGACCACAGAGGAAATACCACCAACACACATACACACAAACACACATACCAGACACACATACACAACATACACACACAAACATAACAGACATACACACACACACACACACACACACACACACACACACACACACACACACACACACACACACACACACACACACACACACACACACACACACACACACACACACGCAGGCACTATGGGGAGATGTGTCAGCTCATCCAACACTATGATCTCAAAGGCTCAGGAATCAGTTCTTCAGTAGAAAAGTGTGAGGTGATTAATTTGAATATAGACTTTTGGGCTGGGGGGTTGAATGGATTTGCAAGTATGTGAATGGGGGTATGCAAATAAGTGTGTGGGGGTTGGGAGAGGGACCTTTCACACCTGTGTGAGTGTGAATGTCACTCTATGCTATCTAAGAGGGGACTTCTGTCATTATCAGTGAGGCCAGTAACGCTTACTGGCCTCATTGGCGTTGAGAACGTTGGAGTGGTGTGTGTGTGTGTGTGTGTGTTTCTGTCTGTCTGTCTGTCTGCCTGTATGCCTCCGGATGGCCGTAGCGCGGGGAGCTCTCATAGGGATTGGGCTTCTTGGGGTTTGTTTACCGGCGTTGCTATGGTTTCCATTCTTGTGTGTTCCAACGGTTTATTATTATTAGGTAGGCCTATCTAATAAATTCACTGCCTCTTCCGTGGTCATTATAATATTATGAATAGACTGCGTCGGGTCCTCCGACGTCTCTCCCTCTTCCACAAAAGGTATAGACATGCAATGGTTGTTATCTCAGTCGTAGTTGAGAATGAATTGGCATGAAGCACCGTTGGCGGCCAAAAGTTGTGGCGCGACAAATTCGCCTGACAAAACTTGCACAGATTATGATTTGTGGCGCGAACGGGCGACAAATGTCGTATATGGTGTGAACGCACAGTAAGGTTAATTGGAAATTACAAAATAAACGTATTTTCTCATTTTACGTCAGGCATGGACTAGAGCTGCATTGCTTTTATTTTGGAGCTGTTTTTCATTCACGTACATAATGATGCGATACGTATAGCAATACGTGTGCGTGATTGGATCGTTGTCACAAGACGATTTTAGTCCTCAAAAGTGTCCGCTCATGCTAAAATATGAAAGGTAGATGCCGAATGCAGGCTTTTCAACAAAAATTGGACTGCTAAGTATTTGTTTACTGAAGTCGGAGGTAAAGCCGTGTGTTTAGTTTGCGGGGAGCAGATTGCCGTCTTTAAGGACTACAATTTGAGTCTGCAGAAAGGGCGCGAACATCGGAAGCTTTGCTTGCTAAGCTGAAAAATCAGCAAGGCTTTTTTACCAAGCTTCACACATCCAGGGATGCAGCAACCAAGACCAGCTTTGTGGTATCCCACAAAATTGCTAAAAACAGTAAGCCATACTCGGAGGGGGAGTTCATCAAAGAGTGCTTGGTGGAATCAGCAAGCCCTGAAAATCAGGGCACGGGCATTGAATCACAGACAGTTTGTTGCACTTTTGGAAGAGCATGAGACTGAGCAAAGTGACATCGGCTACCACACAGCTGTCAGATGGCTCGGCCTGGGCAAAGTGCTAAAAAGAGTTTTGGACCTGAAATCAGAGATTCAAGAGTTTTGTGAGCAGAAAGGAAAAGACATCCCAGAGCTTTCGGATGAGGACTGGATGGCAGATTTTGCATTTGCTGTTGATGTGACTGCACTGATGAATGAACTGAACACCAAACTGCAAGGCAAGGGCCTTTTTGTTCATGAAATACACAGCCTGGTGAAGGCTTTCATGAGAAAGATGCAGTTTCTTTCAAGCCAACTGGAGAGCATTGCTCTCACTCAGATGCAAACCCTGGAAGAAGTCACACCAACAGCAGATCACCTACGCAGGTACTCATCCCTGTTAGGAGCATTGCATGGTGAGTTTTCAAGGCGATTTGAAGACCTCAGAACAATCAAGGATGAAATGCACATGATTTCCTCTCCCTTTACCTGCAGTGTGGATAATGCACCCAGTGATGTTCAGCTGGAACTCATTGACCTGCAGTCTGATGCAGTACTGGCAGAGCACTTTAAGTCAGGATCTCTTCTGGAATTCTACTCTTCTCTTAAGGAGGAGAACTTTTCTATAGTGCTGTCAAGCGATTAAAATATTAAATCGCGTTTAAAATATTTAATTAATAATTAATTCATCACATTAATGCCATAGTTAACTCACGATTAATCGCGAGCAATCGCGATTAATCGCAAATGTTTTTTCTATGATAAATATCCCTTGATTTCTTTGTCCCATTAATTTTTCTCATTTTAATGCTCTTACAACATGGAGAAGTGCATCGGCTTGGCTTGTGAAAATGTTTTTTTATTGATAGCAACATTGGCATATACTGATCAAAACAGGACGATACAAAAAAAAAGCCTATAGTGCAATTAAACTATGAACATATAAACATACTGCCTTGAACATAGCAGTTAGGCTACTGCTTCTTTGTTTTGAGCCAAAAAAATAAATAAAAATAAAAGAATTGGGTTGATTGGGAATTAACGCTGTTACAATCGGTTTGCGTTAACGCAAACCGATTGTTGTTAATAACGCGTTTAACTGACAGCACTACTTTTCTAACATGAGGAGACATGCTCAGAAGATGTTTGTTCTCTTTGGCTCTACCTACATATGTGAACAAACATTTTCAATTATGAAGTTTACAAAATCCAGGTATAGATCCTCTCTCACTGATGATCATTTGTCAGCTGTTTTTCGCATCTCCACCTCAGACATTCAACCTGACTTTGATGCACTTGTTAAAGCCCAGCAGAGACTAGATTTCTCTCACTGAGATAGAAAAAAGAACCTCTTTCCTCTTTCCAACAGTATTTGACTGAAAATTTGTTTTGGAATGAATGATTGTGATTCTGTTCCCTGTTCACTAATATAAGTCACAAATGTTTAAAAAAAGTTTCACAAAAGTTCACATTTTGTTTACCTTTGCTTTGGGAAATTTGATTGCATACATTTTTTGTAAGACACCCACGCCTTTTCATTGCTTGATTATAACATATAGCCTATTATTACCAGCTTCTCAAAAAAATGCTATTTACTGCTTTTTATAAAGAAATACAGTTAATATTATGCAGAATTGAATTCAGCCTTTTGGCCCGGCCCTCCACAATATTTTCTGTTTCTCATGTGGCCCCATGGAAAAAATAATTGCCAACCCCTCCCGCTCTATGCTATCTAAGAGGGTACATCTATCATTGTTCCACGCACATGCTGACCTGACTCCCATCCATCACCTGCTGGTCTTGCTGCGTCCTGGAAAAGGAAAGCGCTCGCTGCTCCTGCTCGTCCTGCTCTGTGCTCCTCAACTGTTCTGGATCAGTGGGAACAGGTTTGGTTACAGTGACACACACATGTTGAATTCTCTTCATCACTTTCAGCATGCAAACATACTGTGGATGTATATCATAGACAAACCTGGCCACTATACTGTTCATAGGTACGATAACTCCGTGGTTCTAAAGATAGTGAGGGCACCACAGGCTGGGCCGTCGATGGCTCACAGATCAAATCAAGATGGATCCTTCATTTGTTCACAGAGGGATTCAAAGAGGAGGAAGGTGGAAGACCGGCTTGGCACTGGTGGTCCAGAATTGAGTCTTGAAAGTGAAACCAATAAGCGGTCATCAGTAACTCCAGGGGTTAGGGAGGATGGGGAGAGTAAAGTTAAATGTAATCCAGCGCATTCAGGAGTTAGTGGAAAGGCAAAAACTGACTGGGGAGCAGATCAATATTAACGTAGACTTCAGTCCAGCAGAATACAAAAGTCCAATGAAGAGGACAATAGGTTGATAATAATTAAATAATTAAAGAGTATAGCATTTATTTACAGAGCCATCCAAACCCCTTCACTGCTTCAACAGAGGGAGACTCCCTGAGCAAAGGAAGGAGTCCCGTAGGCCTTATGCTGCGTTTCATTATCCATCCGTCTCAGAGGTCCGAGGACGCTGCCTAAAGACACGCACAAACACGCCCCTTTTCCTCGGATGGCGAACTCGCCATCTCGGTTGAACACAGTGGTGACCGAGCAAAATTCCGAGACAGAATTCAAGATGGCTGCGCCCAGTGTGACTTGAAGTATGAACTGTTTTCATTGTGCTTGGACCGCTTTGGTGGTTTAAATGGAAATTTCAATCACTCGTATTACTGCAATACCTTACTGCGTCTGTATCTCTGCCTATGGCCTATAGCCTACTTATTTTGGAGCGCCTGGTACTCTGCCAATGCTACCGCGACAACAGCTTTCCGGGTGGCGTCCATGTTTTTCTCCAACGACCGAGCGAAACACAATAAAACGCTTGAAGTGTGGGCGTGTCATCAGATCCGAGATCCAAGTCGGTTCGCAGAGAATACTAAAACGCACCTGCTGCTAGGCCTATCAGCATAATATGCTAATGAGTTATGATTTAAAACAGTTGGAAGGGGTTGGAATGGGAACAGCAATGGGTGGATAGCCTTGTCATTCATGTACTACTCATAACTTTTACTTGATTTGAGTATTATTATTTAAAAAGACCATTGCTTAATTGCACTTTCTTGATTATCTACACAAGATGTGCCTGGGTCAGATGTAGCATTGCCAAAATTAATTATGCTCATAGTTTATACCTCAAGTTCTGTTTAATCGTTTGTTTTTAATGCACTTTTTGACTCACCTGATCCGTGTCTGATTTAACCAAATATGGGTAATTGGTTAACTTTGTTTCGAAAGAGAAGCAAATGTTAGGCTTCTTGTAGGCTACATTCTTTTTTATGCACTTGTGTATAAAAACTTTTTTTTCAGTTTTGTATTTAAAAGAGTTGCTTCTACCTCAGGCTGATTGGTTGTAACTATTAGCTAATTATTTTACTTTTTATTCGATTTTTAAAGTGCCATTATTCAGTGTTACAAAGTTGAAAGGCCAATCAAATAATAAACATTGCTTGCCTGGCATGATTACACGATTTTGTGTTGGTTTGAAATGCAAAATTACCTCCTGCTTACTGGTTGCTGAAAATGTCTGGCCCGGCTCAAGTCTGTGGTTTTAAAATGTGGCCCAAATGAATTTGTAATTGAATAGCCCTGCTGTACACTATACACTTAGTACTATACACTGTACACTTAGTATACACTCTACACTATACACTTAGTATACACTATACACTACAGCAAATAGAGAGCAAATCAGAAGCACTGAGATTCTGAGGCTGAAAATGTGTTAAATGATGAATGGTAAAAGAAAAAAAATGGTTTATCAGGGGTTTATGTATCCAGAGTTACAGTTTTTAAAGATAACAACATTGATATAAAAAGGTTGTTTGTTGTTGTTTGATGGGTTTTGTAGTTTGTTTTCTAGGAACTGTGATCCCTAGATCCTATTCCTGTGAAGGCAGCAGACCTTCACGGGAAGCTTTCGGACGTAAAGGTACAGAGGGATGCATACTCAAACTAGCAGCCCAGGAAGGCGCCCACAAGCATCCTAGCTTCCTTTAGCCCGTGCTTGGTGATCGTTTCTTAGGCCTCGAGTCAGCAGGGACCAAGACCAGCGGTGGTCGTGGGGTGGTAGTTCAAAGCGGACGGCGGTGAATGTGAAGAACTTAGCTAGTTGTTACCTACTGTGGCAACCCGGCCCGGGCCAATTAAGGACATGCAGAGCGCCAGAGGAACAGGTGGAGAAGCAGGGCTTAAATAGCCTGCTTCTCCACTCATTCGGGGCTCTCCCAGCCCTGGAGCTCCTGTACGGAGAGACTGGTCCTCGTGGGTGACGGGATTCCACCCACGGGGGATAGGACCGTTGATTTCTCCCAGGTTTTTTCGTTGTTGCATTATTTTCAGTATGAGACTTCGTTTGATTTTGGATCAAACATGCCTTTTTGGCTTTCGCCCAGCAAAGTTGTGTCCTGTTTCGGGAGGTGGTGGTTCACTCACCATGCCGGGTTACCACACTACACACTTCTGTCTGCTAGGGCGTTGCCACGGCACCAGGACATGTCTGCAGGCCAGAATAGTAAAATGTGAACCGTTCTTAACCTGAGCAAGAAGGAATGAAAAGAACAATAGAAAATGTCTTGCCGCTGGCCTGCCTCCTAGTGGACATAGCTTGTTAGCATCCGTTAAGACACAAAGTAGGCAGTGAGTATTTGACCAATGCCGCTTGCGTAGCGTAATGTGTACAAACGTACACGCAGAAACCTGGAGTACGTCGAGACCATTTGTAGAAGGATGCTATTGTAGACTAATGCTATGTTGAAGGTTGCTGATCATGGTTGCTAATTTAGCATTATGCTACGTTAGCAAGCTGCTTCTTGGGTGGTCTTAGTGTGAGCAGGGATTCACTGTGAACAATAACCAAGCCTCTCTAATCTATAACCTAGCTCTAGAATGTAATCTAGCTCTATTATCTATAAAATCTCATCTTTAGTACCCATCCCCTATCATGTAGTTCTAGTTTGGGCCCTGTTAATAACATGACATCTAGAGTCCATTGCCTGCAGCCCAGTGGTTTTGGGAGGTAAGGATGTCCTGCTGCTGTAGGACCCTGTGCCACCATGTATGGTGTTTAGATCAGTGGCTAATACACTGCGTGTGCGTCTGTGTGTGTGTGTGCGGGTGTGTGTGTGTGTCTGTGTGAGCGTGCTTTATCTCTAGTGGATCTTCCTATCTGGCATGCCTGATATGTATACAGACAAGAGCTGTTTCTGCTTTTCATGCACGCACACACTAGGGATGGGCAAAATGATTCTTTTCCGGGAACTAGTTCTTTCAGTTCAGTTCACTATAACGATTCGTTTATTTGATTCGTTCGTTTTGATTCGTTCGTTACGTCAGATTACATCTTAAAAAAAATAAAAAATAAAAAAACTTATTTTTATAATTTTTTTTTTTTTAAATTGGTCATGGGTCCGGATAGGACCGTCAAGACCGCAGTCCGCAGTTTGCAGATGCCTGCTATATAGTATGTCCAACGTCCCACCAATATTTATACCACTTACTTACTCTCTATATTTCATTCATGGTTTTACATTTATAATTTTATTTTACTTTACATTTAATTCTTCATTGTTCAGGCATTACCGAACTTGCATGGTCATAAATAAAAAATACGAACTGCAGTTTAATTTCTTTGTTTGTTCTAAAGTTGACGTAGAATGGAGCAAAGACTCCTGGGATTGGGAAATGCGTTTATCCAATAAACAGATGGAGGTCAAGTCTATTTTCGAAAAAATGTAGGGGGATATATGAGTCGAATGGTATGACCCAAGATACGTCAGACAGAGAAAGCGCGCATATTCGACGGTACCGCCTTGTCATTGGTTTACCCAGGTGCCATTCCAACACCATTGCTACCTCTCATTGGCTGAATCTTTGAGAAAGTTGTAGACTCAATCAATGGAAGTCGCGGGGAGACGGAGCTCTGTTCGTTTGTATATTTTATTTACGTGACCATATGTTTGGTTTATGTTAAAAAAAAAGAATCAAAGAACCAGTTCTTCTTGTTTTGGGGAACCAGTTCTTGTCGTTCACGTTCGGGATTCGTTCGTTGTAACGAATCAGTCGCGACCGACACATCCCTAGCACACACTAACACACACACACACACACACACACACACACACACACACACACACACACACACACACACACACACACACACACACACACACACACACACACACACACACACACACAATGGCTGTCGGGCTGTTTTTGAAGACCGCTTTACAGATGAACAGACCCCCAGAGAGACTGTTTTACTTTCCATTTGTTATATAAATGTATGAAAAAAGCTCTCATGATTTTGAATGAGCGACAAGGATGTTGGGATGTCCGGGTAATCAAGGCCACCTGTGAAAGAAACCACCAGACAGATGTCCAGACAGAGACCCAGATAGACAAACAGACACCCAGACAGACACCCAGACACTCATATAGACACCCAGTCAGGTAGACAGGTACCCAGTCAAGTAGACAGACACCCAGTCAGGTAGACAGGCACCCAGTAAGGTAGACAGACGCCCACTCAGGTTAATAGGCACCCAGTAAGGTAGAAAGGCTCCCAGTCAAACACCAAGTCAGCTAGACAGACCTTCAGACAGACACCCAGTCAAGTAGGCAGGCACCTGGTCAAGTAGATAGGCACCCAGTCAGGTAGGCACCCAGTCAGGTAGGCAGTTAAGCAGACCGATTTTCAGATGAATTGAAACGATTTCTTTAACCTTTGACCTCAATCCCCCCCCCCTCTCTGCCCGGCCGTGAGGGTGTACAGTCAAACCCCCATCCCGCTGCAATGCATTCTGGGTCCTGATGCTGGCCACTCCCCAAGCATAGGAGCGAGCGTCCCCAGCCGACACTGGAGAGGGAGAGATAGAGAGTAGATATAGGTCAGTTCTGATGGAGGGTAATGGTTACATTCACCCCTTATAAGGAGCAGAACGAGAGAGAGAGAGAGAGAGGGAGAGGGAGAGACAGAGAGAGACAAACAGACAGACAGACAGACAGACAGACAGACAGACAGACAGACAGACAGACAGACAGACAGACAGACAGACAGGGAGGACGGGGGGATACAGATCATATATCTGTATTTAGATATCTCTATAACTACATACATATTCATATACATATTTATCTATCTATATATTTACAAACATGTATATATCTTTATATGTATACATCTTTATACCTATCTAAACTTTTATATCTATAGACAAATATATATAGATCTATATATCTATAGATATATTTATAGATATACGTATATATCTATAGATATAGAGAGAGCTATAATCTCTTCTCAAGAAATTGTTTATCTTTGTCTTTCCTCCACTCCCCCTCCCTCTCTTCTTGCCCAGGAAATGATCTGTTCCAGAGTGAAAAGAAACACACACACACCCACCCACTTGCACAGACGCACTTATGTGCCTGTGTGCTTTGGTGTGTGTGTGTGTGTGTGTGTGTATGTGCGTGAATGTGTGTGTGTGCTTGTATGTGTGTGTGTGTGTATGCGTGTGTGTGTGTGTGTGTGCGTGACAGCAGCGTGTTTTGTCTTTATATGGAGTTGCCGAGCCCTGTGTTTAACCAACTGTTTAATAAACTAGACTCTCTCTCTCTCTTTCACTCTCTTTCTCTATCTCCCTACCTCTATATCTCTCTCCCTCTCTCAACTTCTTTCTGAAAGTGCCTTTCATCTCGTTCCTTCAGTCTCTCTCTAACAACATGTGGTGAAGGTAATGATACAGAGAGAAGGAGGTAAAGAGAGAGAGACAGACAGAGAGAGATAGAGGGAAACAATACAGAAACACTGAGAAAACAGGACCAACAAGTTAAGAACCAGATAAAAGCAGTAGAGGAATCCATCATCTTAAACCATGTCTGGGAAAACTGGAACACACAACATTATAAACTCTAGAAGGAGTTATTACAGATTATCAGAACCCACGAGACTCTCTAATCACAGTAAAGAGCTACAGCACAAAATGAGATGCCTCAAACTCAAAAAGGCCTGTGTTGTCAATGGTATTCTGAATGAATGAATGATGAATGAAATGATTAAATAAACAGAGCTCAACAATCAAATTTCTAAACACTGTTCTAAGCTCTGGGATCTTCCCAACATCGCGAACCAAGGCCTGATCAGCCCAGTCCACAGAGACCTGTCTGACCCCACTAACAAACGGGGGGTCCGAGTCGACATCAGCTTGGTTGGACCAGCAGACTCCTGAACTTCCTGACCATAATGCCTGAAGCACAAACCAAAACCGCTTCTTACCAAAGTACCGTTCAACAGACAATATGTTCACTCTAAGCACTATACTTTAAAAAGCCTATGGGCCCTATCTTGCATCCGGTGTAAAATTGACTTAATCACTGGCGCATGTGTCGTTGCTACTTTGCAACTGGCGCAGAGCGTTCTTTTCCCTCCTGCGGCACACGCTAGTAAATTAGGGAATGATCTTGCACCCCAAGGGGTGGTTCGGCGAATGGAGGAGGCGTGTTCTGGCGCAAACGTTCCCTGGTGATATTTTTCAGTTTCAGAAACCAGTTGCGCCACAAACCAGGAAATACTTGGTTTAAAGTCAGTGGCGCGTTGTTCAGATGCTATTTTAAGGGCACGTGTATAATGTTGCTTGTGCACCTTGCGCATACACTTTGCTTCTCTCATCTACTTAGCCACACATTCTTGGTAAATTATTTGGGAAAGAACAGCTGATACAGCGGTAATAAGTTGTACTGTTAAATCAATGCATCTGCAAACACAGTACAGCAATCACATATTTTCTTGACACAGACATTGTGTACATGCCCTTAACTTTTAGGATTGATGAGTATTTGATCGTGAGAAAACATTGTTTTACCGCGAGTGAGTGTTAAAAAGAATGAATGAATGCAGGCGCACGTGTGCGTGTGTGTAAAATAATTAATGAATGAATGCGGGCGTGCGTGTGTGCGTCCATCTGTTTAAACACACGCAAACTAAACACGTAACGCATAATACAGTCCATGGCAATGTATATTAACGGGGGGACACATGCATATTAGGAACACTAGTCGATAACGATAATGCATACAATAAGAAACAATATTTATAATGTATTGCGTAAATCATTAAATAGAACCACAATAGCCGCATATCATATGTTATATCATGTAAGTTTTCCAAAATTTATTTGAGGACTCAGTATTTCTGAAGCTGTGGAAGAAAACCTTATTCCATGTATGAATTAGGCCATATTATTTGGCCATAAACTGAGCCATTTGAAGTTTGAAATTCATGTGCATCTGTCTCATCGGAGACTGCAGATCCGCCCACCGCCCACAAAGCTACTTGCACTTGGCGCTTCTCACTTTCGTTTCAGACCGTTAAAATAGGGCCATTTGACTGAGTTTGGCCTGACGGTCTGGTGTTTAAATTAATAGAAAGTGGTGTTGGAGGAAAAACCCACAACATCATTAAATCCACCCAGATAGAACCACACAGAGAGGGCCGGGAACTGAGAAGGGGGCAAGTGTGAGACAGAGCCGGGGTGTGTGACAGGGCCGGGGTGTGAGACAGGGCCGGGGTGTTAGACAGAGTCTTGGTGTAGGACAGAGCAGGGAGTGAGAAAGGGCCGGGCTGTGAGACAGAGTCTTGGTATGAGACCGAACCGGGTTGTGATAGATGGCCTTGTAATGAGACAGGTCGGGGTGTGAGACAGGGATGCAGCTAGAGTCCGACCCTGTTTAACATGTACATTAACCAACTAGTGAGGACCTTAGAACAGCCTGCAGTTGACCTGGTGCTGCTGACCCCAACCAAAGAAGGCCTGCAGCAGCACCTAGACCTGTTCCTTTCAGACCAAAGGCCTGCAGCAGCACCTAGATCTGTTCCTCTCAGACCAAAGGCCAGCAGCCGTACCTAGACCTTCTGGTTCTTTCAGACCAAAGGCTTGCAGCAGCACCTAGACCTGTTTCTCTCAGACCAAAGGCCTGCAGCAGCACCTAGACCTTCTGGTTCTTTCAGACCAAAGGCTTGCAGCAGCACCTAGACCTGTTCCTCTCAGACCAAAGGCCTGCAGCAGCACCTAGACCTGTTCCTCTCAGACCAAAGGCCTGCAGCAGCACCTAGACCTGTTCCTCTCAGACCAAAGGCCAGCAGCCGCACCTAGACCTTCTGCTGTTCCTCTCAGTCCTCGACCCTGACAATGGACCCTAATAAAACCATAGTAATGATATTTGACAAGAGACCTAGCCTCCACAAATACACATTCCACCTAGACACTAACACACAACAGGAAACATCAAACTAGACCTCCCAACTAAGGTCTTTATCACAATCGCTTAGGCACTGATAGAACCCACTGCACTGTAGTCTGTGAGGTCTGGGCTCCACTTACTAACCATTCACTAACAAGACAAAAAAAAGTCTTGAAGACAAACATCACATTGAAACACGACGTGCTGAGTTCTGCAAATCAATCCTAAAGGCCAATTTCCACCAGATCCGTCTCAGAAGCGTCACGGCAGTAAAACGTTTGCCGCAGACAATAGAAACTGTTCTAGTCAATGTAGGCTGTTCTACTGGCTACGGTCGCGGCACGGCACAGAACTGCCCCCAAACTGGTACTTCGTTTACGATACAAATTGATACTGATACTTTGTTTATGATACAAACTGATACTAGCCAATCAGTTTGCATTTGCTGATGATTATTCATGAGCCCACATCGACCCCTATGCAATTCACTAACAGTAATATTAACGGTGATATTATACAGACAGCATTAATTATTTGAATCTAATTGCATACCTGTTTTGAAAATAGTCGACCATTATCAAGTAGCATAGTCTATGAATATTCATGAGTTTACACTTCCTTCCCGCCAATGATACATTAATGTTATTGACGTTATTATTATTATTAATTAATTTTTACGCGAGATACGCGCGTAAAATGTTGCTTGACCATTTTGTGTCAAAAATGGTCACATACGCGCAATACGCGCCATACGCGCATACGTCACTCGCCTAGATGAGTCCAATGTCCATGCAAGTGAACGGAGCGTTCCCTCTTCGTCATAACTATCAAACCAAATGTTATGTTATTGTAGCGACCCTGGGACAATTAAATAGTTTGTGTGTTATGTGTTGCATTGTATTTCATTGTCCGTTATGCCAGTTGTTCTATGTGCATGTATTGTAATGTTCTTATTGTCAATCAGGGTGGGGGCCTGCACGCGAGTGAGACCATGTTGCCGGGGTAACCGGGGTTTGTGTGTGTGTCGGTTTTCTGCGGTTGTTTACATTGTTACGGGTTTTCAGTGACCTGGTTTTGGTTGATTAAAAACTACGATCAATTACTAATGACTCGACATGATTATGTCACCGGCGAGGTCGTTACATTGGTGTCAGAAGTGAAACTACTTTATTTTTATTTTTATTTATTTTTTCTCGGTCCTGCTGTGCTCGGCGAGTAGGCTGAAGTTGCGATCGCCGTTAGCTCTGTTTTTGTTGTGGCTTGTTCTCTGCAACAATAATGTTTCCTGCGGACTGTCGGGTGAAGATAGAGATGGACGACTACGGCGAGGGGGCATGTGGAGAAGCCTCGGAGTCTCTGGTGAGGGGTAGAACCCAACGGGAAACGGCCGCCGTGGAAAAAGATGATTTTTCACGCATAGTTCGCAGCGCCGACTGCCCGTGGCCACCACAAGACGGCGACAGACACGGCGGCGCCTTTCTTACATCAAGCCCGGTGTCCATCAAGACGCCTAGATACACCGGTAAGGCTGACTGGGAAGCTTTCCACACGCAATTTGAACTTTTAGCCGATGCTGCCGGATGGTCAGTGAAGGTCAAAGCGCTGCAGCTTGCGATGTGTCTGGCGGACGACGCATTGTCTTGTTTGTTGCTGCTTAGCCCAGAGGACAGGGGGGACTATGTTGCCCTAGTGGGGGCACTAAGTAGGCGTTTTGGACTATGTGTTAAGCCGGGGCTAATGCGCTCAGAACTCTGTAATAGGCGCAGGAAGCCTGGGGAGACGCTGCGGGCCCTGGCCAACGATATCGAGAGCCTGTCTCGGCGAGCATACGCCCACATGCCGCCAGCCGTGCAGAGCGAACTCGCTCGGGATCAGTTTCTCCAGGCCCTTTCCCCTACAGAACTACGCATTCAGACCCAGCTAGCCCACCCGCAGACTTTGCAAGAGGCCTTGGAGATGGCCATAGAGAGGGAGCTGGTGTGGGCTGGAGCAATCGACGGTCATCCTGCTCCTCAGCCGATGGTGAGATCGGCGAGGGAGAGGAGTGAGGACTCACAGAAGCCAGCCTGGGTGGACGAGCTCACTGAACTCGTCCGCGCTGTCTCTATGCAGGCGGACCGCCGCCCCCCGTCTCGTCGAGAGCAGAGGGTCTGCTGGGGCTGCGGGCAGCCTGGCCACCTTGTCAGAGAGTGCCCTACAACTGTGAGAGCCCAGGGAAACGGGTCAGGGTCCGCGTAATTGGGGAGACGCGAGGCCCTGCCCCCTTACCCCCGCCGTCGTCGTCTGGAGGAGCCCATCATCACAGCCGGGGGGGCGGAGCTCCACCCCCCCCAGAAGCAGACGACAACATCCTGGAGCCTGTTGTCGTGGTGGGGCGGACCTGGGCGGGGGACTTTTGTCATGTTCCTGTCACTGTTGAGGGGGTGGCCTGTTTGGCTTTAGTCGATACGGGGTCTACTGTGACCCTGGTGAGGCCAGACATTTTGCCGACCTGGACGGTACTCCAACCTACAACCGTGCAGCTCCGCACAGTCACGGGGGAGAGGGCTCCCATGAAAGGGAAGGTGTTGTTGTCCATCTGCGTAGGGGGAAAGACTGTCCTCCACCCAGTGTGGGTAGCAGCTGTGCAGGACCCCTGTATCCTAGGGTTGGACTTCCTGCGGTGCACTGGCTGCCAGCTGGACCTTGAGAGGGGGGCGATTGGCTTCCAAGGAGGGCCCACAGTCTATATGGCCCCGCCAAACACCTCCTACATCCGCCCCCCACCGACAACAGCTCAGATGGAACAGTCACACGTCACCGGCCCCCTTCACCCCCTTGCAAAGACCTTCCAACCACCCTGTCTTCCCGATCCCTGTCCATTGTCTCAGTCCTCCTCCTGCAACCCTTCCCCCTCCCTCCCACCCCCTTGTGTCAATGTTTCGGCTCCTACAGACTACTCCCTTGCCACCCCAGCACCCCACCCCATGAGCCTGGGCCCCTTCCCCTGCCCTGCCCAGCTTCCTCAGACAGGTGAGGAGACTGTGATGTCGACTGTGCGGGCAATTTGGCAGGGGCACTGTGATGGACTAGACCCTCAACAGCAGGAGCAGCTGTGGCTACTACTGGCAGAGTTTAAGGACAGCTTTGCCTTGAACGAGAGCGATGTGGGTCAGACGCACCTGGTGCAGCATGAGATCGACACTGGGGATGCCAGGCCCATCAGAATGCGCCCGCGTCGCCTGCCCTTGGCCCGCCAGGAGGCTGCGGACCAGGCGCTGTGGGAGATGCAGCAGGCAGGCCTCATAGAGCCCTCAGATAGTCCCTGGGCAGCAGCCGTGGTGATGGTGCCTAAGAAGGGGGGTAAGTGGAGATTCTGTGTCGACTACAGGCCACTTAACGCAGTGACGAAGAAGGACTCCTACCCCATCCCGCGCATTGATGAGGCCTTAGATGTCGTAGCTGGGTCGTCCTGGTTCTCCTCACTCGATCTCCGCTCTGGCTACTTCCAGTGCCCTCTCGCCCCTGACGCCAGACCCAAGACTGCATTCTGCACTAGCAGAGGACTGTGGCAGTTTCGGGTCCTCCCTTTCGGCCTCTGCAATGCACCTGCGACCTTCGAGAGGCTGATGGACAGAGTGCTCGCCGGCATCCCCCGGCAGCAGTGTATCGTCTACCTGGATGATATACTGGCACACGGGGGCTCCTTCGAGACAGCACTTGCCTCGCTGCGTCAGGTTCTGGAGAGAGTAGCTGCGGCGGGCTTGAAGCTCCATCCTGATAAGTGCCATTTCCTGAGGAGAGAGGTAACTTTCCTTGGGCACAGGGTGGGGGAAGAAGGCATTAGCACCATGGAGGACAAAGTGCAAGCTGTCCAGGACTGGCCCACCCCCACTGACACCAGACAGCTGAAAAGCTTCCTCGGACTGGCGTCTTACTACAGACGCTTTGTGAGGGGCTTCTCCTGTGTGGCCGCTCCCCTGTTCCGCCTGCTACAGAAGGACAGGGAGTTTGTGTGGGCAGAGGATTGCCAGTCTGCTTTCGAGACACTCAAGGGAGCTCTCACCAAAGCCCCGGTGCTCTCCCCTCCTGACCCTGCCCTGCCCTTCATCCTGGACACGGACGCTAGTAACGTTGGCAATGGCGCCGTGCTGGCACAGGAGGGGCCGGAAGGGGAGCGGGTGGTGGCGTATTACAGCAGGACATTTAACAAAGCTGAACGCCGCTACTGCGTCACTCGCCGCGAGCTGCTGGCCATCGTTAGAGCTGTACGCCACTTCAAATATTACCTCTGTGGCCGTCACTTCACTGTAAGGACCGACCACTCCGCGCTCCAGTGGCTCATGTCTTTCAAGGAGCCAGAAGGGCAGGTCGCACGGTGGATCGAGGAGCTGCAGTCCTACAGCTTCAGTGTGGTGCACAGGGCAGGGGTACGCCATGCTAATGCAGACGCCCTCTCCCGACGCCCCTGCAGTCAGGATGGCTGCCGCAACTGTGAAAGGAGGGAGAGCCGTGAGAAGGAGCTGTGCAGCCAGGAGGAGGGATGTTCTGCGGTGGAGGTGGCGTCCCCAGTCTGCTGTGAGCTCCGGGAGGTCGACACCGCAGGATGGAGACGGCAGCAGGAGGAGGACGCAGACCTTCGACCAGTGCTCCAGTGGTTGGATCAACAGCGGCGGCTCCCATGGGAAGAAGTGGCCGTTCTCTCCCTGGTCAACAAGGGACTGTGGGCTAAGTTCGAGTTCCTGCGACTGTGGGATGGCGTGCTTCAGCGGGCCTGGAAGGAACCCGCCACCGGAGAGGTGAGGTGGCAGGTGGTGGTGCCTCACTCTCTGTGTGGGGAAGTGCTTCAAGCAGTCCATGGTGCCGTGGGCTCAGGGCACTTTGGGGTGACAAAGACCCTGCGTCGCCTCCGCCTTGGCTTCTACTGGGGGCAGCACAAGAGGGACGTCGAGGACTTCTGTCGCCGCTGTGATGGCTGCACAGCCCGCAAAGGCCCCACGGAAAGGTCCCATGCCCAGCTACAGCAGTTCCCTGTGGGGTTCCCTATGGAGAGGGTTGGGGTGGATGTGGTGGGCCCGCTACCCTGCACAGAGAGGGGGAACAAGTATGTCCTCACGGCCATGGACTATTTTACCAAGTGGCCGGAGGCGTACGCTCTGCCTGACCAGGGGGCGGAGACCATAGCGGACGCTTTGGTCGGGGGGATGATTAGCCGTTTTGGGGCAGCGGAGTCCATCCACAGTGACCAGGGGAGAAATTTTGAATCCCGTGTCTTTGCGGCTTTATGTAGCAGGCTGGACATGCAGAAGACCCGTACTACCCCCCTGCACCCACAGAGTGACGGCTTGGTGGAGCGATTTCATCGCTGTATGGAGCAGCAGCTGGCCATTGTCTCGGCTGAGCATCAGCGGGATTGGGACAATCATCTGCCTCTGGTGCTCATGGCATACAGGTCAGCTGTCCAGGAGTCGACGTCCTGCACACCTGCTCTGCTGATGTTGGGCAGGGAGCTTCGCACCCCAGCTGACCTGGCGTTTGGCCGGCCGCCCGATTCTCCCCCTGTTCCTCCCGGCCCAGAGTATGCCAGGAGACTCCAGGACCGCCTTGAGACGGCTCACTCCTTCGCCAGGGGACAGCTGCTGAGCGCAGGGGTTAGGCAGAAAAGGAACTATGATGTGCGTTCTCGTGGCAGGCACTTTGAGGCTGGGGAGCTGGTCTGGACCTACAGCCCGCAAAGAAAGAAGGGAAGATGCCCAAAGCTCGATAGCGAGTGGATCGGGCCATGCAGGGTCCTTGAGAGGATGGGGGAGGTGGTGTACAGAATCCAGCTACCACCTCGGGGAAGGAGGGTGGCTCTCCACAGAGACCGGTTGGCCCCTTATCGAGGCACCGCCACCCCTCAACCTGCTCCAGCGAGCCCTGCAGCTCCCCGCACCGGTGCGAATGGGCCCCGGACACGCACACCTCAGTGTTTTGGCCCTGGGTCCCCACCTAACCCTATCCTTGTCTCCCCTCCCTGTCGATCACCACAGTCAGCAACTTGGCCCCCAGCCCCGCCCCTCCCTTTCCCCCTGCCCGCCCCCGGGCCTGACACTCGTGGGCCCCTCTCGCCCCCAGGCGCTTCTCCCCAGCCCCCCGTGGCCCCAACGCGGCCTCGTAGGGAGATGAGAGCGCCGGGTCGCTTCCGGGACTTTGTTTGTTCCCTCGAGGACGAGGAACTTTGAAGGGGGGAGGCAATGTAGCGACCCTGGGACAATTAAATAGTTTGTGTGTTATGTGTTGCATTGTATTTCATTGTCCGTTATGCCAGTTGTTCTATGTGCATGTATTGTAATGTTCTTATTGTCAATCAGGGTGGGGGCCTGCACGCGAGTGAGACCATGTTGCCGGGGTAACCGGGGTTTGTGTGTGTGTCGGTTTTCTGCGGTTGTTTACATTGTTACGGGTTTTCAGTGACCTGGTTTTGGTTGATTAAAAACTACGATCAATTACTAATGACTCGACATGATTATGTCACCGGCGAGGTCGTTACATTATGTTACTATTTCCACCCAGAATAAAGAAAGTTGTCGGCCGTGGCTGTGTGTGTGTGTGTGTGTGTGTGTGTGTGTGTGTGTCTTTCCCCAGGATGAGGCTCCCCACGGTAAAGGCTCCAACACTTGGGTGTGTGTGTGTGTGTGTGTGTGTGTGTGTGTGTGTGTGTGTGTGTGTGTTGCCCCAGGATAAGCTGCGCTGGAGTCCGAGGTAGGAAACCCAAACGCCGCCGTGTTTGGGTGATAGAGTTTAGATCGGGTTAGATTAAATAATCTCGGATATAAATAACAATAATCGGGTTAAATAACTTCACATGGTGTGTCTGGTGTGTTTCCAGCATTCGTAGTGTTGATCAGCAGATATATAGTCTGCCAAGACGTTGAGGTTGCTTAGTAACCAGGGACTCTGTCCATGCAAGTGAACGGAGCGTTCCCTCTTCGTCATAACTATCAAACCAAACATCCTTCACATTCACCGAGCGAACATTATGAAAGTAAAATGCACATTTCTCGCTAGAAATGTTTCCATAAAAGCATTTAATGGCGTAACTATGTTACTATTTCCACACAGAATAAAGAAAGATGTCGGCCGTATGCTTCTGTCCAAGCTCACTACTCTCTGCCAGTGACGTCGGGTCAAGCTCAACGCTGATTGGGCAACGCGGCTAATCGTCAGACGCGTATCTCGCGTACTTCGCGTAAAAAGTTCAATTTTTTGAACTCTTGAAATGTACGCGATATACGCGCGTATAGCGCGTAAATATACGCGCCACATACGCGCTATACGCGCGTAAAATGTTGCTTATACGCGTAATACGCGTAATACGCACCTTAATGGTGCGGCCACACCAGACGCGTATCTCGCGTAATTTTTACGCGAGATACGCGCGTAAAATGTTGCTTGACCATTTTGTGTCAAAAATGGTCACATACGCGCAATACGCGCCATACGCGCATACGTCACTCGCCTAGATGAGTCCACTCCATGTCCATGCAAGTGAACGGAGCGTTCCCTTTTCGTCAAAACTATCAAACCAAACATCCTTCACATTCACCGAGCGAACATTACGAAAGTAAAATGCACATTTCTCGCTAAAAATGTTTCCATAAACGCATTTAATGGCGTAACTATGTTACTATTTCCACCCAGAATAAAGAAAGTTGTCGGCCGTGGCTGTGTGTGTGTGCGTGTCTTGCCCCAGGATGAGGCTCCCCACAGTAAAGGCTCCAACACTTGGGTGTGTGTGTGTGTGTGTGTGTGTGTGTGTGTGTGTGTGTGTGTGTTGCCCCAGGATAAGCTGCGCTGGAGTCCGAGGTAGGAAACCCAAACGCCGCCGTGTTTGGATGATAGAGTTTAGATCGGGTTAGATTAAATAATCTCGGATATAAATAACAATAATCGGGTTAAATAACTTCACATGGTGTGTCTGGTGTGTTTCCAGCATTCGTAGTGTTGATCAGCAGATATATAGTCTGCCAAGACGTTGAGGTTGCTTAGTAACCAGAGACTCTGTCCATGCAAGTGAACGGAGCGTTCCCTCTTCGTCATAACTATCAAACCAAACATCCTTCACATTCACCGAGCGAACATTATGAAAGTAAAATGCACATTTCTCACTAGAAATGTTTCCATAAAAGCATTTAATGGCGTAACTATGTTACTATATGTCACCACGGAGAGGTGCAACATGCACATCAACTTTTTTAAACAAAAAGTGAATAACATCCGCTCACAGCTCTCCACCACTACTGCCCTGCCCCTTCCAACTGCTGACCCACCGATTGACTCTGTCCAGACCCTCTGCTCCTTCTCCAGCATCACAAAGGAAGAGGTGGAGGACGTCATCAGGAAAATGAAGCCATCCACCTGTGCACTAGACCCCTTCCCTACAGCTCTGCTGAAGGCCAACATCTCTGCTGTCTCTCCACTCATCACCAATATCATTAACCACTCCCTCCTGGCCGGCCATATCCCATCTGCATTAAAAACTGCTGTCATCAGACCAACATTAAAAAAACCTACCCTTGATCCAGAAGTCCTCTCCAACTACAGGCCCATCTCAAATCTCCCATTTCTGTCAAAAGTTCTGGAAAAAACTGTTGCAGCACAACTCCAGGATCACCTCATACAACATCAATTGTTTGAAAAATTCCAGTATGGTTTCCGCTATGGCCACAGTACAGAAACAGCCTTGGTCAGGGTCACAAATGACCTCCTGATGGCAGCAGACACCGGCTCCCCATCTCTCCTCATCCTCCTGGACTTAACAGCTGCTTTTGATACGGTCGACCACAATATTCTCCTTCACCGCCTGCAATACACCATTGGACTATCAGGAAATGTAAAGAACTGGTTCACCTCGTACCTCACTGACAGAACTGAGCACGTTGCCCTGGGCAAAGCAAAATCACACACCAACAACGTCACCTGCGGTGTCCCCCAGGGCTCGGTGTTGGGCCCCACACTGTTCTCACTGTACATGCTCCCCCTGGGTAGTGTCATTAGCAGGCATGGCTTGTCTTACCACTGCTATGCTGATGATACACAGCTCTACATCAGGACAACCCCCACTTCTTCTGCCCCTCTGCCAACATCCACACTGACCACCTGCCTGGAGGAGATAGAGGCGTGGATGAAGCTCAACTTCCTACAACTTAACAGCCATAAAACGGAAGCCATCCTTATTGGCACGCCACATCAGCTCCGCTCCCCCACCATCACCAATATCACCTTCTCTGGCAAAAACATCCCCCTTTCCACATCCGTCACCAACCTCGGTGTTAAAATGGACCCACAACTTAATTTTGACACCCACATCAAACACCTCTGTAAGACAGCTTTATACCACCTCAGGAACATTGCCAAACTCCGCCAATCACTCACCCTGGCTGATGCAGAGAAGCTCGTCCATGCCTTTGTCTCCTCCAGGTTGGACTACTGCAATGCACTCCTCATTGGGATCCCTGGCAAGAGCATCCAGAGGCTCCAATACATTCAAAACAGTGCTGCCAGGGTCCTGATGAGGGTGCGCAAGCATGACCACATCACCCCCATCCTGAAATCACTGCACTGGCTCCCTGTCTCACTCAGAATTGAGTACAAGGTCTCCCTCCTCACCCACCAGTGCCTTCACGGACTTGCCCCCCTCTACCTTCAGGAACTCCTCACCCCCCCGACAAACTCACGTACACTCCGTTCAGGATCCACTCACACCCTCCAAACCCGACATACGAAGCTGTGCACCATGGGTGATCGGGCCTTTTCTGCTGCTGCCCCTAGACTATGGAACGCCCTCCCTGACCACCTGAGGGCTCCACAGACTACAGCTCTTTTTAAACGGAACCTCAAAACCCATCTCTATAAAAGAGCATTTAGCTAAACTTTCTTTGAGGTTCCCCCTTTTTTTAATAGTTTTTTGGTATTTTTTTCTCTGAAGCACTTTGAGATTCTTGAATATAAAGTGCATTATAAATAAAATGTATTATTATTATTATTATTATTATTTCCACACAGAACAAAGAAAGATGTCGGCCGTATGCTTCTGTCCAAGCTCACTACTCTCTGCCAGTGACGTCGGGTCAAGCTCAACGCTGATTGGGCAACGCGGCTAATCGTCAGACGCGTATCTCGCGTACTTCGCGTAAAAGGTTAAATTTTTTGAACTCTTGAAATGTACGCGATATACGCGCGTATTGCGCGTATTGCGCGTATTGCGTGTAAATATACGCGCCACATACGCGCGTAAAATGTTGCTTATACGCGTATTAAACCAATGGTTCCCTATGGAAAAAATGGCGATTTTAGACGCGAAGTACGCGAGATACGCGTCTGGTGTGGCCGCACCTTAAGAGTCCACAGAAAAACTGAAAATGCATGCGGACAATATCCAATCATTATTAAAAAAAAAAATCCATTGTATACACACGAAAAATGGAACCATGCACACATTTCTGAAAACTTGAAGCTCAAGTATCAACAGCAATTCTCCAGGCTGCTAAACTCTATATAGACTTTTCATATTGAAAGTCTAAATCACATTTTTGCAACCCTCTAAGCCAGTGGTTTTCAAACTGTGGGGCGCGACGTGAGAAAAAAACAACTGTACTTCAACTGTAGAAGTAACACAACATAACTAAATCAATTTTCAACCGTTTATCTTCGTGCAAACCATTAAACAAATCTACACACTTGTATCTTTAATAATATCTAAACAGAATTTCGATATCATTTAAAATGTCTTCAGAATCACAGCTTTAGTTTCATACCGCTTCGTTTTCAGCTGTTTTCATTGAAGACGTCAGCCCATTCTGATACACCTACTTCTAGACATCGTAACTCATTCCTTTTTCAACCGTTTACCATCGTTCAAACCATTAAACAAATCTACACACTTGTATCCTCAATACTATCTAAACGGAATTTTGATAGCAGCTATACTTTTTTCAGAATCATAGTTTTAGTTTCAAACCGGCGTCGTTTTCAGTTGCTTATAATAATTTAGGTCACCATAGCAACGCCGGTAAACAAACCCCGCCGAATAGTCGAATCTCTGGACTGAAAAGGCAGATCTGATTCGACTCAAACTCGACTCGGGGACCCTGAATGAATCTGT
This sequence comes from Gadus chalcogrammus, assembly GCF_026213295.1. NCBI lineage: Eukaryota > Metazoa > Chordata > Actinopteri > Gadiformes > Gadidae > Gadus > Gadus chalcogrammus. The sequence continues at coordinate 36,457,675 of NC_079427.1, read as the reverse complement.
AAACTGGCAGTTTACACAGATTGTTCAAATGTATTTAAAAAAGGTTAAGCTAAAACATGCTTCGATAAAGTTGTTCAATTGTGTTGTTTAAAAACGCAAAAAGATGTTGTAATGTTTCAGAAATATGTTTAAAAAATATTGTAACCTCGCCGGTGACATAATCATGTCGAGTCATTAGTTGAAGGTAGTTTTAATGGACCAAAAACCAGGTCACAGAAACCCGTAACATTGTAACAACATTGTAACCAACCGCAGAAAACCGACCCACAAACAAACCCCGGTTACCCCGGCAACACGGTCTCCCTCGCGTGCAGGCCCCCACCCTGATTGACAATAAGAACATTACAATACATGCACATAGAACAACTGGCATAACGGACAACGAAATACAATGCAACACATAACACACAAACTATTTAATTGTCCCAGGGTCGCTACATTGCCTCCCCCCTTCAAAGTTCCTCGTCCTCGAGGGAACAAACAAAGTCCCGGAAGCGACCCGGCGCTCTCCTCTCCCTACGAGGCCGCGTTGGGGCCACGGGGGGCTGGGGAGAAGCGCCTGCGGGCGAGAGGGGCCCACGAGTGTCAGGCCCGGGGGCGGGCAGGGGGAAAGGGAGGGGCGGGGCTGGGGGCCAAGTTGCTGACTGTGGTGATCGACAGGGAGGGGAGACAAGGATAGGGTTAGGTGGGGACCCAGGGCCAGAACACTGAGGTGTGCGTGTCCGGGGCCCATTCGCACCGGTGCGGGGAGCTGCAGGGCTCGCTGGAGCAGGTTGAGGGGTGGCGGTGTCTCGATAAGGGGCCAACCGGTCTCTGTGGAGAGCCACCCTCCTTCCCCGAGGTGGTAGCTGGACCCTGTACACCACCTCCCCCATCCTCTCAAGGACCCTGCATGGCCCGATCCACTCGCTATCGAGCTTTGGGCATCTTCCCTTCTTTCTTTGCGGGCTGTAGGTCCAGACCAGCTCCCCAGTCTCAAAGTGCCTGCCACGAGAACGCACATCATAGTTCCTTTTCTGCCTCACCCCTGCACTCAGCAGCTGTCCCCTGGCGAAGGAGTGAGCCGTCTCAAGGCGGTCCTGGAGTCTCCTGGCATACTCTGGGCCGGGAGGAACAGGGGGAGGAACAGGGGGAGAATCGGGCGGCCGGCCAAACGCCAGGTCAGCTGGGGTGCGAAGCTCCCTGCCCAACATCAGCAGAGCAGGTGTGCAGGACGTCGACTCCTGGACAGCTGACCTGTATGCCATGAGCACCAGAGGCAGATGATGATTGTCCCAATCCCGCTGATGCTCAGCCGAGACAATGGCCAGCTGCTGCTCCATACAGCGATGAAATCGCTCCACCAAGCCGTCACTCTGTGGGTGCAGGGGGGTAGTACGGGTCTTCTGCATGTCCAGCCTGCTACATAAAGCCGCAAAGACACGGGATTCAAAATTTCTCCCCTGGTCACTGTGGATGGACTCCGCTGCCCCAAAACGGCTAATCATCCCCCCGACCAAAGCGTCCGCTATGGTCTCCGCCCCCTGGTCAGGCAGAGCGTACGCCTCCGGCCACTTGGTAAAATAGTCCATGGCCGTGAGGACATACTTGTTCCCCCTCTCTGTGCAGGGTAGCGGGCCCACCACATCCACCCCAACCCTCTCCATAGGGAACCCCACAGGGAACTGCTGTAGCTGGGCATGGGACCTTTCCGTGGGGCCTTTGCGGGCTGTGCAGCCATCACAGCGGCGACAGAAGTCCTCGACGTCCCTCTTGTGCTGCCCCCAGTAGAAGCCAAGGCGGAGGCGACGCAGGGTCTTTGTCACCCCAAAGTGCCCTGAGCCCACGGCACCATGGACTGCTTGAAGCACTTCCCCACACAGAGAGTGAGGCACCACCACCTGCCACCTCACCTCTCCGGTGGCGGGTTCCTTCCAGGCCCGCTGAAGCACGCCATCCCACAGTCGCAGGAACTCGAACTTAGCCCACAGTCCCTTGTTGACCAGGGAGAGAACGGCCACTTCTTCCCATGGGAGCCGCCGCTGTTGATCCAACCACTGGAGCACTGGTCGAAGGTCTGCGTCCTCCTCCTGCTGCCGTCTCCATCCTGCGGTGTCGACCTCCCGGAGCTCACAGCAGACTGGGGACGCCACCTCCACCGCAGAACATCCCTCCTCCTGGCTGCACAGCTCCTTCTCACGGCTCTCCCTCCTTTCACAGTTGCGGCAGCCATCCTGACTGCAGGGGCGTCGGGAGAGGGCGTCTGCATTAGCATGGCGTACCCCTGCCCTGTGCACCACACTGAAGCTTTAGGACTGCAGCTCCTCGATCCACCGTGCGACCTGCCCTTCTGGCTCCTTGAAAGACATGAGCCACTGGAGCGCGGAGTGGTCGGTCCTTACAGTGAAGTGCCGGCCACAGAGGTAATATTTGAAGTGGCGTACAGCTCTAACGATGGCCAGCAGCTCGCGGCGAGTGACGCAGTAGCGGCGTTCAGCTTTGTTAAATGTCCTGCTGTAATACGCCACCACCCGCTCCCCTTCCGGCCCCTCCGGTGCCAGCACGGCGCCATTGCCAACGTTACTAGCGTCCATGTCCAGGATGAAGGGCAGGGCAGGGTCAGGAGGGGAGAGCACCGGGGCTTTGGTGAGAGCTCCCTTGAGTGTCTCGAAAGCAGACCTGCAATCCTCTGCCCACACAAACTCCCTGTCCTTCTGTAGCAGGCGGAACAGGGGAGCGGCCACACAGGAGAAGCCCCTCACAAAGCGTCTGTAGTAAGACGCCAGTCCGAGGAAGCTTTTCAGCTGTCTGGTGTCAGTGGGGGTGGGCCAGTCCTGGACAGCTTGCACTTTGTCCTCCATGGTGCTAATGCCTTCTTCCCCCACCCTGTGCCCAAGGAAAGTTACCTCTCTCCTCAGGAAATGGCACTTATCAGGATGGAGCTTCAAGCCCGCCGCAGCTACTCTCTCCAGAACCTGACGCAGCGAGGCAAGTGCTGTCTCGAAGGAGCCCCCGTGTGCCAGTATATCATCCAGGTAGACGATACACTGCTGCCGGGGGATGCCGGCGAGCACTCTGTCCATCAGCCTCTCGAAGGTCGCAGGTGCATTGCAGAGGCCGAAAGGGAGGACCCGAAACTGCCACAGTCCTCTGCTAGTGCAGAATGCAGTCTTGGGTCTGGCGTCAGGGGCGAGAGGGCACTGGAAGTAGCCAGAGCGGAGATGAGTGAGGAGAACCAGGACGACCCAGCTACGACATCTAAGGCCTCATCAATGCGCGGGATGGGGTAGGAGTCCTTCTTCGTCACTGCGTTAAGTGGCCTGTAGTCGACACAGAATCTCCACTTACCCCCCTTCTTAGGCACCATCACCAGGGACTATCTGAGGGCTCTATGAGGCCTGCCTGCTGCATCTCCCACAGCGCCTGGTCCGCAGCCTCCTGGCGGGCCAAGGGCAGGCGACGCGGGCGCATTCTGATGGGCCTGGCATCCCCAGTGTCGATCTCATGCTGCCAGTAGTAGCCACAGCTGCTCCTGCTGTTGAGGGTCTAGTCCATCACAGTGCCCCTGCCAAATTGCCCGCACAGTCGACAGCACAGTCTCCTCACCTGTCTGAGGAAGCTGGGCAGGGCAGGGGAAGGGGCCCAGGCTCATGGGGTGGGGTGCTGGGGTGGCAAGGGAGTAGTCTGTAGGAGCCGAAACATTGACACAAGGGGATGGGAGGGAGGGGGAAGGGTTGCAGGAGGAGGACTGAGACAATGGACAGGGATCAGGAAGACAGGGTGGTTGGAAGGTCTTTGCAAGGGGGTGAAGGGGGCCGGTGACGTGTGACTGTTCCATCTGAGCTGTTGTCGGTGGGGGCCGGATGTAGGAGGTGTTTGGCGGGGCCATATAGACTGTGGGCCCTCCTTGGAAGCCAATCGCCCCCCTCTCAAGGTCCAGCTGGCAGCCAGTGCACCGCAGGAAGTCCAACCCTAGGATACAGGGGTCCTGCACAGCGGCTACCCACACTGGGTGGAGGACAGTCTTTCCCCCTACGCAGATGGACAACAACCCCTTCCCTTTCATGGGAGCCCTCTCCCCCGTGACTGTGCGGAGCTGCACGGTTGTAGGTTGAAGTACCGTCCAGGTCGGCAAAATGTCTGGCCTCACCAGGGTCACAGTAGACCCCGTATCGACTAAAGCCAAACAGGCCACCCCCTCAACAGTGACAGGAACATGACAAAAGTCCCCCGCCCAGGTCCGCCCCACCACGACAACAGGCTCCAGGATGTTGTCGTCTGCTTCTGGGGGGGGTGGAGCCCCGCCCCCCCGGCTGTGATGATGGGCTCCTCCAGACGACGACGGCGGGGGTAAGGGGGCAGGGCCTCGCGTCTCCCCAATTACGCGGACCCTGACCCGTTTCCCTGGGCTCTCACTGTTGTAGGGCACTCTCTGACAAGGTGGCCAGGCTGCCCGCAGCCCCAGCAAACCCTCTGCTCTCGACGAGACGGGGGGCGGCGGTCCGCCTGCATAGAGACAGCGCGGACGAGTTCAGTGAGCTCAGAAAACCGACCCACAAACAAACCCCGGTTACCCCGGCAACACGGTCTCACTCGCGTGCAGGCCCCCACCCTGATTGACAATAAGAACATTACAATACATGCACATAGAACAACTGGCATAACGGACAACGAAATACAATGCAACACATAACACACAAACTATTTAATTGTCCCAGGGTCGCTACAATATGTTAAAGAATTTGTTTCAAATGTTTCAAAAATATGTTCCAAATGTTTTAAAATTATGATCGGAGATGTTTGAAATGTGTAAAATAATTAAAATAGCTTTCAAAACACAGGTATTTAGAAAAAGAAATTGGGGGGGGGGGGCTCAGCTGAATTTTTTTCTCTGAGGGGGGGCTCACTCTCTCACACTTTGAAAACCCCTGCTCTAAGCACTAATCGCATTATCTAGCACACTTGGTTCACCTGGAAAACAATGGCCTTGGAAATGCCACACCTAATTACCAATTAGTCTCACTCACTTCTCACCTATTCAAACTCAACTGGCAAAACACTTCAATCATGTGTCAGAGCATAAAAGAGGCCTTAGGTGAGCTCTACTGTGTTGTAGATGGTCCTCTGGCCTGATCAGGATTGGAGTCGGGATGCAGACTGATTTACATGTAGATCTATTTCACCACAGTTTATATTCTTCTTTTCTTTTTTTTCTTCACTCAGCTGAACATTTTACTGTATTTCATCAACAAATAAATATTTGCTTGGTTAACTTTTTTTTCCTTTTAAAAAAGGAAACTAATTCTACACATTTTTTATACATGTGAATATGTAACATGAAGCCAAAACATATAGAAACAGTATTTTGATGGTAGTTTTTTAAATGTATCACACCAGTGTTTACAGTTTTTGCCAATTTCTTGAATACTATAGACAAATGCTTAGACCAAAGTAACACAACTTGAACTTTTTGTTACAATACCTACAACATATGTAACCATACCTTAAACAAAAGCGCTGCTTTGCACCTTAGTTGCAATTGTGCAACACACTTGCTCCTTCCTGCACAACACATTCTCACTCCGAGCGCGTCGATTTCTGACGAACGGTCAGTGACTTTTGCTTCAGTTTCTGACGCAAAAGGGTACCCTTGCGCTGCTTTTTTAGACGCATGGGGTTTTCAACTAGTTACAATGTAACCCTTTGACGGGGGACCCGATGGCTGCACATAGAGACGCTATGAGCGTTCATATCCCATTGGCTAACGGAGGACCTTGCGCTTCTTTTTTCGATAGCAGGGGGTTTTCCACTCATTGCAATGTAATCCCTCCACGGCAATATATGAAGCTATGAGCATTCATTCCATTGGCTAACGGAAGAGCCGATGGCTGCACATAGAGACGCTATGAGCATTCATCCCATTGGCTAACGGAGGACCTTGTGCTTCTTTTTTCGACGCAGGGGTTTTTCCACTCATTACAATGTAATCCCTCCACGGCAATATATGAAGCTATAAGCATTCATCCCATTGGCTAACGGAAGAGCCGATGGCTGCACAATAACGGCGATTTTACAGTGACATCTGTGACATTCCTCAACACAACTACACCAACGTGTCCTTGTTAATTACACAACATGTATGGGTTAAGGCTCTGGGCATCAGTTGTCCTGTTTGGTGCTTTGATTGAGAGAAACAATCGTTTTTTTGATCAGTGTTGGGTAGCTGAGGTCGTTGCTATAGAGACCACGTCCGTCCGTTTTGTTTCACAACTGACAGAGCTGCCAAGTCTCACCATTTGGCCCTGAGACACACTCATATCAACCAGTTCACACACTATCACAGAGGAGGAAGAGAAGGAGGAGAAGGAGAAGAAGAAGAAGAAGAATAAGAAGAAGGAGGATTATAATAAGAAGGATAATAATAAGAAGGATAATAATAAGAAGGATAATAATAAGAAGAATAGAAGAGGCGGAGGAGGAAGGGCTGATGCACATTCTCATTCCGAGCGCGTCGATTTCTGACGAACGGTCAGTGACTTTTGCTTCAGTTTCTGACGCAAAAGGGTACCCTTGCGCTGCTTTTTTAGACGCATGGGGTTTTCAACTAGTTACAATAACCCTTTGACGGGGGACCCGATGGCTGCTGAAAACCCCATGCGTCGAAAAAAGCAGCGCAAGGGTACCCTTTAGCGTCAGAAACTGAAGCAAAAGTCACTGACCGTTCGTCAGAAATCGACGCGCTCGGAGTGGCTTCAGTTTCTGACGCAACCCTTTCTCATCAAAATTACGTTCCCAGAGAACTATTCGGCATTCTCAATTATGCCGAATTTGTCTAAAAAACGTATTTTGTCCGTGATTACGTTTTATTGAACATATTGTAATGACCTCGCCGGTGACATAACGATGTCGAGTCATTAGTAATTGAAGGAACTTTCAATGAACCAAAACCAGGTCACTGAAACCCGTAACCAACGGCAGAAATCCCACCCAAAACAAACCCCGGTTACCCCGGCAACCCCCAACACGGTCTCACTCATGTGCAGGCCCCCACCCTCGTGTTCTTCCAAGGCCCTCCCAGATTCAGATTCATACTTTATTGTCATTGTGCAAACTTGTACAATGAAATTGGGGGTGGTGCTCACTACCCATAGTGCAAAATAAAACTGTGCAAAAATACAAACACAAACAACAGCAATAGGCACAATAAATATAAATATGCAGTCAACATATAAGTGTCTTTTTTTTAAATAAATAAATATGGTAGAGGATTTCACATGTCCATTGGGGGGGGGGTCAGGCGTTAAGTAGACGAATTGCCCAGGGGTAGAAGGTATTCCTCAGCCTGTTTGTCCGGCTCCCAAGGGACCTGTATCTCCTACCCGAAGGGAGGAGTTGGAAGAAGCCATGGCCGGGGTGTGATGGGTCACTCATAATTCTTTTTGCCCTATTCAGCCCCCGGGAGGTGGCAATGTTCTCCAGGGAGGGCAGGGGGCAGCCGAGGATTTTTCCTGCCGTCTTAATAACCCCCTGCAGGGTTTTCCTGTCTTTGGCTGTGCAGTTTGCGTACCACACCGTAATGCCATACACCAGTACACTTTCAACAGCAGAGTGGTAAAAGGTCTGCAGCAGCTTTGTCCCCACCTGGCATTTCCTCAGCAGTCTTAGAAAAAATAGCCTCTGCTGAGCTTTTCCGACCACCGCAACCGTGTTGGTGTGCCAGGTTAGGTCCTTACTGACCTGCATCCCCAGAAACTTGAAGGAGGAGACCTTCTCCACGCAGACCCCGTCTATCTGGAGTGGGGTGAGGTCACCTCTCGTTGCGCTCCAGTCAAATATCATCTCCTTGGTTTTGCTGGCGTTCAGCAAAAGGTTATTAGCTGAACACCAGGCTGTGAGCCTCTGGACTTCCTCCCTGTATGCTGTCTCGTCACCGTTGGAGATGAGACCCATCACTGTAGTGTCATCCGCAAATTTGACGATGACATTGGAGTGATGGGCGGGGACGCAGTCATGCGTGTAAAGAGAATACAGGAAGGGGCTCAGCACACAGCCCTGAGGGGAGCCCGTGCTGAGTGTCAGGGTGGAAGATGTTTGTGTCCCCATCCTCACTGTCTGTGGACGGTCCGTCAGGAAGCTGTAAATCCATTTACAGGTTGGGGCAGGGAAATCCAGGTCAGTCAGCTTCCTGATGAGAATGTTCGGCAAGATTGTGTTAAACGCCGAACTAAAGTCAACAAAAAGCATCCTGACATAATTCCCCTGTTTTTCCAGGTGACTTGCTGCAGTGTGGTGGACAGTGGCGATTGCATCAGCTGTCGACCTGTTTGCTTTATAAGCAAACTGATGCTGGTCAAAGTTTTGAGGGATGCAGGACTTAAGGTGGGGGAGGACGAGCTTCTCGAAGCACTTCATGACGACAGATGTTAGTGCCACTGGTCTATAGTCATTTAGGCTGCCTATGGTGGATTTCTTTGGAACTGGGACAATGGTGGCTGCTTTGAGGCAGGGTGGGACCATAGCCTGTTCCAGAGAGGAGTTGAATATCCTTGTTAGGACCCCTGACAGTTGGTCCGCGCAGGCCTTCAGTACTTTTCCCAGTACTCCGTCTGGTCCTGCTGCCTTGTGTGGGTTTACGGCCTTCAGGACTCTTCTCACCTGATGTTCCTGCAGCTCAAGCTGGTGGGTGCTCAGGGGCTGGGAGGACAGAGGAGGAGGAGGAGCAGGAGCAAGGTGGGGTTTTTGAACTTCAAAACGGGTGAAAAAGTTATTCAGTTCTTCCACCAGCGAAGTGTTGGCAGTTACTGCATCCGAAGGGGTGCCCTTGTAGTTCGTCAGGTGTTGTAGACCCTGCCACACTTTCCTCGGGTTGTTGTCAGCCAGATGGTTCTCCACCTTCCTCTTGTAGTCCACTTTGGCTGCTTTGATCCCTCTCCTCAGGTTTGCTCTTGCCATCCTGTACTGGTCCTGGTCGCCAGCCTTGAAGGCTAAGTCTCGGGCTTTCAGCAGTGTCCTCACCTCAGCTGTCATCCATGGTTTCAGATTATTGAAAACTGTGATTTGTTTGTTCACTGTAACATTGTCCGTGCAGGTCTTAATATAAAACAAAACAGACTCAGTGCGGTCATTTAGCTCCAGTTGATCAAAAACAGCCCATTCGGTGTGGAAAAAGCAGTCCTGTAGCTGGCTGAGTGCTCCCTCGGGCCAGATTTGTACAATTCTTTTGGCTGGTTTTATTCTCCTCCTGAGGGGTATGTAAGCTGGGACACTGAGCAGGGAAATATGATCCGACCTGCCCAGGTGGGGGAGGGGTATTGTCCTGTATGCTTTCTTAAGATTTGACTAAAGCCGATCTAATGTGTTTTTACCTCTGGTGGGACCCTGGACATACTGCACAAACTTGGGAAGCACACTCTTTAGACAGGCCTGATTAAAATCCCCAGCAACAATAAAAGCTCCCTCAGGATGAGCCTTCTGTTGTCTGCTTATCAATTCGTGGAGCTGGGAGACAGCCGTGCTGACGTTGGCATCCGGGGGGACATATACAGCAGTAACTAGTACCACTGTTAGTTCTCTTGGAAGATAAAACGGTCTGCACAGAACAGTCATTGTCTCCAGTTCAGGAGAGCAGTGGGTGTTTATAACTCTGCTGTCCATACACCAGCCTTGATGAATGTAAATACACAAACCTCCTCCCTTTTTCTTAAGAGAGCTGCTGGTTCTGTCAAAGCGGTGCATGGTGCGACTAGTCAGCTGTACTGCTGCGTCCGGAACGAAAGAGTGAAGCCAAGTTTCCGTGATTATCGTCACGCAACAGTCCCGAGTGTGCCGATTCTCCGCCATCAATAACTCCAATTCGTCTATTTTGTTGACCATGGATCTGGCGTTGCTCAAGAAGATGCTCGGCAGAGCCGGTCTCAAGGGCTGTTTCCTCAGCCTAACTAGTAGACCCGCTCTACATCCCCGTTTCTGCTTCCGTTCCCTACGCCGTCTGCGTCGCCTCCCAGGCCCGACAACAGTCCAGGCAGAGCACGGTGGTCTGGCTATGTCTGGCGGTATGAGGTGAGACTGCTGAAAATCCGGTTTATTGTCGATTTGACACGCAAATCCGATGTTCATCAAATCTGCACTGGTATATGTAAAACACTGAGGTAGAGAGCTCCGAGCCGCAGCGTCCGTGCGCTCCGCCATCGCCATGACTACCAAAATACTAAAAAGATACAAAATAGTAAATAGAGAAAAAGTCCGGTGTAATGTCGATTTCACGCAAATATAATGTTCATCAACTCTGCACAGGTGTATGCAAGTCTTAACCCACTCACACATGTTATTTCACACACACAAAAGCCACACATTCAACAATAATAATAATAATAAAAAAAAGCACTGGGGTAGAGAGCTCCGAGCCGCAGCGTCCGTGCGCGCAGCCACAACAAACAAGCTGTTTGTTGTGTAGCTCCCCCAGCTGACCTAATGATTCGCCCCCACACTGATTGACAAGAAGAACATTCCAATACATGCACACAGAACAACTGCCATAACGGACAACGAAATACAATGCAACACATAACACACAAACTATTTAACTGTCCCAGGGTCGCTACAATATCGTAAATACGAATTCGTTCTCAGCCTATTTTTGCCATTTATTTACCGTGTTACTATGGCAGAATAAAGAATAAATTAATGCATTATCATTCATCTTGAACATGTGTTTTTACAGTATAAAGTGGTGGAGAGGGATGACGTATGTTGGCAAACCCGGAAGTGAGCGTCGCCCTCGGTTCCCTTGACAAAAAGCCAACGGGTTTTCCATTGGATTTTGGATTATTGCAGAAAAATCCTCAACTCCTCAAAAACGGAAAATAAATAAATAAATAAAAATAACCGTGCTCCAAAGAACGAAGTGTAAACCAATGCATTCTGAATGGGAGTGTTTCTCCGATTTTTCCATGCTACACAACGAAATGTAAACCCATGCCAATGAAGACTTCATGGTCATAATAATTTAAATATCATTAATCTACTACTGAGTGTGTAGGGAGGTAGGCTATTCAATTTTTTTCAACAGGGCTGAATCCAGTCACTTGACCGTCATGGTTGCTATGGTGGTTGCTATCGACCGCCCCCTCTAATACTCGTGGCTCACGCGGCAAAGGAGCTGCCGTCAATTGGGTTGTTTTTGTCGTAAACTAGGGTCCGATGGTTGAAAAATAGACAGATATTCCAAGGTATCCTTAAAAGGCAGCTTGGATGTGTTTATTTTCTGCAGTTTAGACTTTTTCTATAACTAATTTTTGAAAGCAAAACACCAAGCTCATTGATTTAACGAGGGAGGGTTATTTGAAACAATTTATTAAATAAATATTGGTGAGAGGTCATTCCTTCTCCTGATTTTACTTCCTATTTATGTCTAGGGTAAACCCCTACTGTCCACAAGCATCCCCCCCCTCCCCATATGGATTTGGAGAATTGTTGCCACGTCCCAGTGGTGGAGGTATCATATATATATGAAAGAGGGCATTCAATTATAGCCTACAATGATCAATTAGGAGGCCGAAGCCTTAAAGGAAGTGATGCAATAGGTGACTGAGTCGACAACATTTAAGTAAGCTGTATATGTATAGGGTCTCTTATATATCAAAGAGGGTCTCAAAGGACGCATACGCTTCAACCTGTGGCTCCAGCACTACAGGAAATGACTCAGCAAGTGCTCCATCTCGTTGCAACTCACCCAGCGGCTCGCTTGCAAGATTTTGGCCTGAAGTTCTTCCCAGACCTACACCCTAGCCATCCAACATGCATATCTGAGAATCAGGCCTCTCTTTAATAATGACAAAAAGTTATGAGAGAAACACACATTAACTTTTTGTTATCTCATAAGCGGCGTGGTGCCGGCTCCTTTTGACCTTTTGACCCCCGACTTCAAGAATGTGGCCACAGGCCAGCTGTGTCTACACACCTTTAGCCACAAATGTACACCTCCATCCCACAAAAAATGGGGACTAGAAACTAACATCTGTCTTATGTACATTTACTGTACTGTTGGAGGTCACGCCCCTTTGCCGACCTTTTCGAGATAGCTAGGGATGCTAAAATGTTTACACACATTTCCCGGGGCCCCATGAACGACATATCCGAGATTTGGAGTTCTAGCCCTTAGAGAAAAAAAGTTTTCCCAAATGGAGTGTCATTTGGACAAAGCCCCTCAGAAGTGTAGCCTGCAAGACCTAATGGTTCAGAATGTGGTGGAAAAACAGTTTTTGAGATAGGAAGGTCCTACGCCCTGAAATTTTAATACCTTATTCTAGGGCCTAACTGGGACCTCCGCACCGAAACTTGGCCCGGTCGGACCCCGAGGGCAGGAAGGGGGGGGCCTGCCCTCGGGGTCTGACCGGGCCAAGTTTCGGGCAGGAAGGCCCCCTAGAATAAGGTATTAAAATTTCAGGGCGTAGGACCTTCCTATCTCAAAAACTGTTTTGGAAAAAAAAAAAAAAGCATGGAAAAATCGGAGAAACACTCCCATTCAGAATGCATTGGTTTACACTTCGTTCTTTGGAGCACGGTTATTTTTATTTATTTATTTATTTTCCGTTTTTGAGGAGTTGAGGATTTTTCTGCAATAATCCAAAATCCAATGGAAAACCCGTTGGCTTTTTGTCAAGGGAACCGAGGGCGACGCTCACTTCCGGGTTTGCCAACATACGTCATCCCTCTCCACCACTTTATACTGTAAAAACACATGTTCAAGATGAATGATAATGCATTAATTTATTCTTTATTCTGCCATAGTAACACGGTAAATAAATGGCAAAAATAGGCTGAGAACGAATTCGTATTTACGATATTGTAGCGACCCTGGGACAGTTAAATAGTTTGTGTGTTATGTGTTGCATTGTATTTCGTTGTCCGTTATGCCAGTTGTTCTGTGTGCATGTATTGGAATGTTCTTCTTGTCAATCAGTGTGGGGGCGAATCATTAGGTCAGCTGGGGGAGGGCCTTGGAAGAACACGAGGTTGGGGGCCTGCACATGAGTGAGACCGTGTTGGGGGTTGCCGGGGTAACCGGGGTTTGTTTTGGGTGGGATTTCTGCCGTTGGTTACGGGTTTCAGTGAACTGGTTTTGGTTAATTAAAAGTTCCTTCAATTACTAATGACTCGACATTGTTATGTCACCGGCGAGGTCATTACAATATGTTCAATAAAATGTAATCACGGACAAAATACGTTTTTTAGACAAACGTAATTGAGAATGCCGAATAGTTCTCTGGGAACGTAATTTTGATGAGAAAGGGTTGCGTCAGAAACTGAAGCCACTCCGAGCGCGTCGATTTCTGACGAACGGTCAGTGACTTTTGCTTCAGTTTCTGACGCTAAAGGGTACCCTTGCGCTGCTTTTTTCGACGCATGGGGTTTTCAGCAGCCATCGGGTCCCCCGTCAAAGGTTTATTGTAACTAGTTGAAAACCCCATGCGTCTAAAAAAGCAGCGCAAGGGTACCCTTTTGCGTCAGAAACTGAAGCAAAAGTCACTGACTGTTCGTCAGAAATCGACGCGCTCGGAATGAGAATGTGCATCAGCCCTTCCTCCTCCGCCTCTTCTATTCTTCTTATTATTATCCTTCTTATTATTATCCTTCTTATTATTATCCTTCTTATTATTATCCTCCTTCTTCTTCTTCTTCTTCTTCTTCTTCTTCTTCTTCTTCTTCTTCTTCTTCTTCTTCTTCTTCTCCTTCTCCTTCTCCTCCTTCTCTTCCTCCTCTGTGATAGTGTGTGAACTGGTTGATATGAGTGTGTCTCAGGGCCAAATGGTGAGACTTGGCAGCTCTGTCAGTTGTGAAACAAAACGGACGGACGTGGTCTCTATAGCAACGACCTCAGCTACCCAACACTGATCAAAAAAACGATTGTTTCTCTCAATCAAAGCACCAAACAGGACAACTGATGCCCAGAGCCTTAACCCATACATGTTGTGTAATTAACAAGGACACGTTGGTGTAGTTGTGTTGAGGAATGTCACAGATGTCACTGTAAAATCGCCGTTATTGTGCAGCCATCGGCTCTTCCGTTAGCCAATGGGATGAATGCTTATAGCTTCATATATTGCCGTGGAGGGATTACATTGTAATGAGTGGAAAAACCCCTGCGTCGAAAAAAGAAGCACAAGGTCCTCCGTTAGCCAATGGGATGAATGCTCATAGCGTCTCTATGTGCAGCCATTGGCTCTTCCGTTAGCCAATGGAATGAATGCTCATAGCTTCATATATTGCCGTGGAGGGATTACATTGCAATGAGTGGAAAACCCCCTGCGTCGAAAAAAGAAGCGCAAGGTCCTCCGTTAGCCAATGGGATATGAATGCTCATAGCGTCTCTATGTGCAGCCATCGGGTCCCCCGTCAAAGGGTTACATTGTAACTAGTTGAAAACCCCATGCGTCTAAAAAAGCAGCGCAAGGGTACCCTTTTGCGTCAGAAACTGAAGCAAAAGTCACTGACCGTTCGTCAGAAATCGACGCGCTCGGAGTGAGAATGTGTTGTCCTGCAACACACTTGCTCCTGCACACCACACTATTTCATACATAAGACACCCATGCACAGTTGCTGTGTTTTTCTGTGTTTACAGTACAGTAGAGTATTTTTGGTGTATTGTTGTGTTATTTTTGCTTAAACTGAATTTACTGCACTGTAAAGTACCATACTGTAATGTACAGTATTGAGTATTAGATTTTGTTGGTTGTTGTGAAAACGTGCCTTCTTTGGATCTGAAAAAAAACTGTGAATATGAAAGACTGCAGTGTTTTAAATAAAGTAGACTAGTGTGTTGCTGTAGATCTTAGAGCGTATACATATGATACAAGCGTGTATCATTTTGTCATCAGGGTGACATTTTGACAAAGGATTGTCAATTTGAAATAGTTGCGAATGGTATATTTCTCAGTGTTGTCTTATTTGCTTGTGTATTGAGTTCTGACACAATGAGCCAAGTTTTTACAAAACGTGTACAAGCAACAGGCAAAAACTTTAATTGATGCTCTGTAAGAGATATTCATATGATAGCTTCGTTTATTGTTTTGGTGGAAAGAATCTGTTTTGAGAAAAGAGAACATGGTTTTGAGTGCAGTGTTTCATTTTGCCTGAGATTCGTGGAGTTTTGACAAAATTATTAACTCTTTTCAGTTTTGTGTTTAGAGTTTTGAAAAATTAGCTATAGTTTCAGGAAACGTGTTTAAACAATTGGGAAAAACTGTAAAGTCAGAAGAGAGCTCTAAAATCGTATAACCACCTTAAGAAACGGCTCAGCAATACACTCCACAACAGGCACGTGCAGAGGGGGGGGCTATGGGTGCCCGAGCCCCTGCCCTTTTCCCTCTGAAGGACCAAAGTGCCCTTTTGAGTGGTCGTTTAAATTGTCAATGCTTTGTAAAATTACACATGAACAATTAAACGTTAACATGTGTTGCATTTTCTCAAAGAAAGTTGTCCAATCCCGGGTTGCTTTAGACTCACTTCATTTATTATAAGTCGTCGGCATGTTTCGGCATGGTAACTGAAGCTATACGGAGGGAATTGTAGCTAAAGAATGGAACACGTGTGAGAGATAATAACTCTGGCTACTACGGGACATGGGCAAAGGCCCATGTCCCCTCGCGGGTGTCGCTGCAAATCTCTGATCTATGGGCCACGGGCAGAGGCCCGTGACCCTGCGCGCGTGTGGTTATTAATCTCTGGTCTCTTCACACTGGGTGCACAGGTAAGAGACCGCCAAGTGGGCGTAGCCGGGGTGACGTAATGACTTCGGCTTCTTCGTATATATAAAAGTGCTGCTATCTGTGGCTGGAGCAGCCTCCAATAAGGTATTGCTCCCCTTGTGGCTATGTATAGTATTTACGGCTTATATGTTTGGTCCTGCTTCATTTTGGTCTATGTGTGGGTAGCTTAGATTCTTAAAATACGTAACACATGTGAATCAATTATTCGAGTATAAAAACTTCAACGGTAATGATATAGAAGTAAAGTTTTTACTTTGTAGCCTTGTTTACCGGCGCTCAGTGCGCTGCTGCCGCTGAGTGACGTCATAGGCTATCAACGTGACCTTTCACAATTTGCCTGCCTGCAAGATGCGCTTGTTGTTTTAAGAGACGGTACAACGCAGGGTAAGATCACTACAGAGTCAGACACAGACAGTTGTTTCCAAAACCATAAAGTTGATAATGCTAAATAAACTGTAACAGTTATCTAGTTTTGTAGTCTCATTTTGAAGTATAGGCCTATGTTTGCCAGCAAAAGCTTTTCAACAAGCATCGTTTTAATCGGTTTATTTTCTATAGCCTACCAGCTAGCTATACAGCTAACCTATCTGGGAAACCTTTTGAAATTGCAAAGGGAAAGCATACATCGTTATATTTAATCTGTATACTCTGTAGTAACTACTTGGCCACATGACATGGCCAAATCCGTTTCATGTCTACTCTGTCTCAGTGTCTCTGGCAGAACGGGGTGAAATTGGTTTTATATTCGACATTCGTCGATTTTCCGTGGTTGTATCTGTAATAGCGTCAAGTGCTTAGGGACCGTCAAAAAAGTGCAACGTAATTTTTTTCAATTCTTAATAACTCACTCGAAATTCATCCTATCAACATCAAACCACTTCTGATGTGTTTATGTACTCGTTTTGTAGTCCCCACTACCCCTCATTCTAAAGAAAGACTTTTAATTGTTTTTAAAAAATGCAAAAGCTTTCAGTGCATGTATTGCATCCATATTTAAGGCTTTATTTTTAATAGCTCACTTGTTTTTATAGATATCAACAACAAACCACTTCTGATTCGTTCATAAACTCATTGTGGAGTTCCCACCACCCTGTGTTTAATAGAAAAACATAAAAAAATTAAAAGTCACACGTATACATTGTGTATAGTTAGGCTAATTCGTATTCAAGGCTTTTATTTTGTAATAGCTTAATTGTTTTGATAGATATCAACACCAAACCACTTCTGATGAGTTCATGAACACACATGTGCCCTTTTTTTAATTTGAGCCCCTGCCCCTCAAAGGGTCTCTGCACGGCCCTGCTCCACAACAAGGCCCTCCCTCACCCACAGAGAGCTACACCAAGAGAGGTGTCCCCTTAGCCAGTCCTGGGACTCTGTCCAACACACAACAACCAAATCAGGCAAAACAAAAGTATAAGAAAACAAAAATAAAACTATTTGTTTAATTTGTTTCACAGAAATACCAGAGTATATTGTCATGCTATTTGTCCCTTAAGAGAGAGTACACCGTTGCAGAATACCTGACCACCGTAACCGCCCCAAAACTGAGGAAATCCTTGACAAGGTACAGTCTTGGCCAACGCCATGGAGGAGGGATGGATAGACCTGGCTTCCAAGAGAAGACAGACTGTGCGAGCGCCACATGTGTGTTTGTGTGATTACACACACTGTAACGCAAGTGTTTGCTGTTGGTGTTATGGCGCATAACACGTCGGACTCTCGTCTCTGTTATTTCCGCAACGAGACTCGTAGTCTCAGCCATGGTTGAGAATGAATTTGGGGAAAGGAACTTTGGCTTTGACTCCCCGAAGTACATGAACCACGACATGGAGGAGAAAGGGATTGTTGGCCGCGAATGTCTCCCGCCTGAGCCCCCCTTCCCGCTGCCTAGGGACCACCGCCTCGACGCTGCAGGAGGCGTTGGTGGTGCCTAAGTAAGCAAGCACTGACCGTTGCCGAGGCGGTGGCCCCCGGCAGCGAGGCTCCGGCGGGAGACGGGCAACATTCCCTTTCTCCTCCATGTCTTGGTTTGGCCTACTTCAGATTGATGTGGACGTGGAAGAACCAGAGACGTCGGAGGACCCGACGCGGTCGTTTGAGATTCATAATATCGTCCGGTGGCTCACACAGCTTTTGGCCGAAAAATTATATATTATATGATATATACGTATATCTATGTATAATATGATATCATTGAGATATAGTGCTCCAGGACTCCAGGTGTTTTCTAGAATATTTACAGAACACTGCTAAAGGCTGTATGCGCCTCGCCATTGCGACACATCCACTGTAAACAGAGCGCATGGTACCATGGCTGCAAGCTGCTCAGGGCCACACCCCACCCTCCTCCTTGACCCGCCTCGCTCCTCCTCATTTGCATTAAAGCTACAGACACCGAAACGGCGCAATTGGGGAAAGCTCAATGTGCGACTGGCTCGTAGTGGCTGTAATTCTGCACCACGGTTGTATTTCGGGAACGTCTTCAAATAATGCAATATTTATGATGTATTCACAGTATTGTATTACAATATGGCAACAGTCTTCATACTGTATATACCATTCAATTGAAACCTATTTCCATTGTATGAAATAGGTTTCATACAATTTGTGTTGATATAGTTTGTGTCCTCCTGAATGTTATTCAGGTGAAGACCCGACCAGGCACAGCATCCACCTCATGATAGTGACATGTTAACATGTTAACACGGATCCTCATGTTAGTAGAGCTCAGCTCAACCAACAGAACTCACATGTTAACACAGAGCCTCACGTTAGTAGATTTGAACCAACAGAACTCACATGTTAACACAGAGCCTCATGTTAGTAGAGCTTCACCAACAGAACTGATCACATGTTAACACAGAGCCTCATGTTAGTAGAGCTGCACCAACAGAACTGATCATATGTTCACACAGAGCTAAACACTCAACGCCTGATTCTTGTTTTTGTTTTTTAATTTCGATACAACAGCAACGATTACTTTGCCTTTTCTACTGGATCTTTTTAATGTTACCAAGCCACTCAACATTGACTCCTGTTGCCTCCTGACGCCCCCTTGCGGAGGGAGCGCGCAACTGGAGCTTCAATGAGGATTTAATGAGACAAGGAGTAGGATCCTACCCCCCCCCCCCATTACCATTTAACTTTGCTTCCCACATGGATATATACATTCATACATTCAAGCAATAGGTACAAAGAGTTACAGATTAAACATTAGTTATATGAAGTTTACATATTATGCATTACTGTTATATGTGAGGTCTTTGATTAAAATCCATTCCTCGCCTTGTTTATTAACCTGTTCTTAAATCACCATGACTTACCACATGTGTTTAAGAGATGAGCCCTGTGAAAGCAATATTAATTTAAACAGTAATGCATTTGTATTAGTGAACAATGCCACTTTATTTGTCTATATTCAGTCATAATCCTAAAGCTTGTAGTGTCTGATTTTAACCGGGGTATGGATTAGTTACTTTAACTCTAATTTAAGTCAACAGACAAATGTCAAATGCATTCTGAAACTACAGACGAGGAACAATAGGGGGTCTCTGTAAGAGGTAATTTACATGAGGCGTCGGCGGTTCATCGGAAAGCATGCATTTGTTTTGTGACAGGAAGGCCAAATAATATAACATTTGTTTCCATTGTGAATATATTCAAAGGTCCTACGAAATCCCTATTGTAATCGTCAGTATTATAATTTTTTCCTTGACAAAATCGGCCATATTTCAAAAACGACATGGTTTAAAAATTGGCAGGCTTGAAGAACTCGTCAATTTAGTTAGGGATAAAAAGGATGGGAAAGAAGTGTAGGTGGCACTATAACAAGCCTTTGAAGTGCAACATACTCAACAGGCTGCCATTTCCACTAAGAAAGTGCAATATGGAACTTGTTATACTTGCACCATTTGTCATGATGTGCAACTTTCACACTGCAACCCATACGGTCAGACCATTTGGATTTAGTTCAGTGACCACAACTTGACCAAAAACCCACACATTAACTCCCTTGGCGCCAAAAGTGGTAAAAGCTGCAAACTCGGCACACATATACCAGGTGACCGTGGGACTATATGGTGATAAAGCCGATGTTTAAACACCTCTAACATTGCGTGAAAAACATGTAGGCTCTGCTGTCTATATGGCTACCAAGGGTAGATTCCATAGTATACCCATGCCAAATTTCAAGTCGATATCTGAAAATAGAAATTGGATGCATTTGTTCGAAGTTGTCTTTCTGAACCGCGGCCATTCTACAATGCAGGCTGGTCCTTGCAACGGTTCACACGTAATTAAAAAAACCGTCAGTTTGACAGTGGATTTTGACACAGTATGCCTTGGAAACATGGTTGGTGATTCTTTTGATATGTTATCTTCTGGTAAAGGGTTAGAGTTACTGTTAGGGTTAGGGTTAGGCCTTAGGGTTAGGTACCGTCATAATGGCGGTCATACGGTCATATAATGATAATATAATAATATTATAATACGGTCATACTGTTTGTCATTCTGTCGGTCATACGGTCATATAAAAATAA
Source organism: Gadus chalcogrammus (assembly GCF_026213295.1). Lineage (NCBI taxonomy): Eukaryota > Metazoa > Chordata > Actinopteri > Gadiformes > Gadidae > Gadus > Gadus chalcogrammus. The sequence goes on along the minus strand of NC_079427.1, from coordinate 36,437,388 downwards.
TATAATACGGTCATACTGTTGGTCATACTGTCTGTCATACTGTCATACTGTCGGTCATACGGTCATATAATATTAATGTAATAATAATATAATACGTAATACTGTCGGTCAAACGGTCATACAGTAGGACCCCTTCATGGTTGCTTGCAACTATATTTATGATTTTTTCCTGACAAAATCGTATATCATATCTCTAAAACTGCATGGTCAAATGGCCTCTCTACAATGCAGCCTGGGCCTTAAAGCGGTAAACACGTAATTTTGCAAACAACTGGTTGACAGTGGATTTTGACACAGTATGCTTTACAAACATGGTGATTGTTTAGTTTTTAAGTCATACCAATGCCATACCGACCATGCTCACCATACCTCCACGTACAGGAGACAAAATAAACTCTAATCTGCCCTTGGCAGTCTACAGTCATACTTTCGGTCAAACGGTCATACTGTCGGTCATACTGTCGGTCAGACAGTCATACGGTCATACTGTCGGTCATATGTTCATACTGTCGGCCATATGGTCATACAGTAGGACCCCGTTATGGTTGCTTGCAACTATATTTATTATAGTTGCAAGCATACGGTCATACGGTAATATGGTCATTCTGTCGGTCATACGGTCATATGCTCAGACAGTTGGACCCCATGGTTGCTTGCAACTATATTTATTATTTTTTTCATGACAAAATCGGCCATATCTCAAAAACGACTTGGTCAAAAATTCTGTTATGCCTGTTGGGGTTCTGTTATGTTAAGTTATGCCTCTGGGGGTCCTTCTTCTTCAACTCTGCGTGTAACCTTCCACAAGAGAAGGCTCCATGGTTCCAGTGTCAACCCCTCAGCAGTATGCAGAACGGGTCGCCACAGCCGGTCCTCCTCCGTCGTACTCTCCGGGTCTAGCAGGTCCTGTGAATGATACAAAATCAGAGGAGCTTCATACCTGACCAGCATCTGAATGACACCAAGAGTTCCCATGACATATCCCCGAAGAATAACCCCACAATCATGTGTGATGACTATAGAGGTTAAGACGGTAACTATTTTGTTAACCAAGGGGCCCATTGGCCGAACATTTTTTCAAACTAGTTTATACTCCACTGTCCATGGCCAGCATCGTTTAGTTGTTCAGGTTGTGGGATAGCTGCTACAGACAGTAGGGAGATGAAAACAGGCATACCAGATAACATGATGGCTAACATGTATGCACCAGTTTATAACACAAGAAATTTAAAATGTACTCAATTCGGTCTTCGGTTCTGGTACTTAGCTCTGATTCGTGTCTGGGATGGCAGGGGGAACCGAGATCGGATGTGATCCAAGGGTTTGATGGCTGTCGTGCAGTGGTTGAGATGGTACCATGTGGTGTTCCCTTCCAGTTCTGGAATCTTGCTTTTCTACTTATTGAATACAAGATCATGCATGCATGCTGGTGGTACGATATTACAGCTATTGCATTCGCTCCGACGGAGACCCCTTATGTGGCCCTTGAACGGCAAGTAATAGTTGACCCGTGAGCATCTCATGCAGTGTTAGATGTGTTAGTCTGTTAGATCGCATGCAATAATTGATTAGTGCAGTACATTTACCCAATTTGATTCAATAATTGCAAAAAATTGGATTGAATCCATTCAATATGTAGATTATTCTAACCTAAGTTAGAACCTGTGGAATGTACTACTTCTACAACAGGTTTATTGAACAATATATCTACTACCGCATTCCCTCAGGGTCCGTTTGGGCGGGTTCCATTCTCTCAGTTTGACGTAGGAATTTCCTGAACTCTTGAGTTCCCAGCGCTGGTTGACCCATGGACTTCTGCGAACGAGCAGTTGCAGAGATAACTGTCCCAAACTGTTTATAATTCGGGGTCCTGTTCTGGATAACTATTATATGTTATTTGGCTACTAATTTATTCTCCCCCCAACTTTTACTTGGTTCTTTTGAGCCCTGACTATACAAGACAACAATGCTGACCAACCAGCCCCCTCCTATGAGAGGCGTTGTCGCAGATTACAAACAGAAGACTGATTATTCACAACAACAACACAACCATCTGATTATGCACTCCTCTCTGTTAGAGGAGTTATTCACATGGATTACAATCACGCCAAAAAACAAGTCTTGACTTTTAACAGGCTCCCTTGGAGGCTGTTTACCAGGGACAAACAATTGGAAATCAATTTTTGAAAGCACTGGCCCGGAAAATGTTAGAACGTAAACTCTGAAATACACGGAAATAAAACCGCTGATGTGCAAACCCTCATGCAAGGCGGTAACTCAGGAAGACTCAAATAATTCTCTGAAAAACACTGAAAGAATAACTACTTTAAAGTATTGCAAAATAAAATACCCCATGAAGAATGTTTGAAATAAATGTGGAAAAAATTGAAAATAAAAGGTAGGTAAAATATAAATAAAAAGTCTTACTGCATCCAGCAGGAAGAAAAATGCTCCGAACTCGGAATCTCTTATTATTCAGAGTGGTATCCACAGGAAAACAAATTGTCAGAGAAATGAAAAGAAAATATTCTCCCATCCACTGGAACTCGAATTTTAACTGCAGTACCGTCCAAGAGCAAAATCAAACTGTATTCCAGTTACCCCGTCTGACTCTACAGTCACCTGGTCTAACGCTAGTCACCTGGGGCCGGTTGCACCAACTGGGTGTAACTAACCCTGGTCGTAACTACTAAGTAGGTCTTAGTTAAGACCTGGCGTTAGAATGGAACTAACGCCGGTTGCACCAACGGGACTTATGCCTGGTCTTAACTACGACCGGTCTTAGCCATGTGAATATTCCATGGAATGCGCATATCACTGCGTTGCTAGGATACCGCGTGCCAACAGCTATTTACTATTTTACCGATATCCGATATGATGGAGGAAAACCGAAAGAGGAAAGGGAACTTCACAGATGTTGAAATAAGAAAATTGATCGAGTTGTACAGTGAAAACAAGACGGCACTGACTGCCAAGCAGTCCAATGTTAATTCAAACAAAAAAAAAAAAGCAGGAGACATGGCGATTTGTCATGGAGAGTTTGAACAGCTGTTCGGACTCTGGCTGTCATCGGACGGATCGGAAGATATTATAAAAAAGGGGAAAGACCTCCTGTCTCCTGTCTGCCCAAAATAACCATCCTACCAACGGTGGTCCTACCCCGAAAACGTCCCCTTATAGTGACATTATTGTCACTATTTTTGGGGAGGATTCACCAGCCTTCGTCGGGTTGGACGGGGTGGACAGCGGCTGTCCTCAACCGCCGGAGCCGTTGGAAGAAGGTATGTAGCCTAGCATATTTATTGAGGATGGTTTGTTAGTTGAACAAGCAGGGCTAGCCTTATTGCCCAGAATTAATAAATTCACATTTTGTTTCACCACAAGTACCAGGTCAACACCACCACCAATAGAACCAGCAGTGGCAACCCCTTCCTGTCCAATTCCATCCCCACCCCCGGCAACGAAGCGGAGGAGAAGTGAGGACCTACAACAGGTCCTCATGGAGAAGGAAATTATCCGGGTGGAAAAGGAGACATTTAAATTAGAGACAGAGAACAAAAAAATTGAATTAGAGCAAATTAAATTACGGCTCCAAATACAGTTGCTCCAGCAACAAATTAGGCCCCAAACCATTATTTTTGAAGAACAACCGTAGAGCATCCAACCAGACCATCCCTGTACAAACATGTAAACAAATATTTTTGAGTTAAAGGATAATTGTTTGATTCGATTTATTTATTATATTATTATATTTATTTTATTATATTTATATTTATTATATTATATTATATTTTTTCTTACTGTGTTTTGATGTTTTACTTTTTACTGATCAAATTAAGATGCTGTCGGACACCGAAATAAATATTCCTTTCATTCATTCTTTCATTCATTTTCATTCATCAATTGTGTGAATGCATAACAATAAAACACTGCAAACGAAAGTGAGTACAATATGTATTTGTAATGTCAGGTTTACAACGAGCAGGAAGAGCTGTCACCGGATTTACAGTTCGTGTCGGCCTATATAAAACATAGCCTCTATACATAATTAAAACAATATTCACAACTGATTAATGAGCTGAGCACGGACTAATCGGCCAGCGTTTCAGCGGGTATCCACTGTCCCCGAGGAGCAGCCCGTTGCACCTATGAAAATAGACTTTAATTAGGTTGCTGTTCATTACTTAAAGTGAAGCTCAAATTGTTTCAGTGTAGCTGATTAGAAAAACACTATAGCCTACCTTCTTTCCTCAAAGTCCTGTAACAACGCACTCTCCCGGAGGATGCGGGAATCATGGGTGGATCCAGGCCTCGCCACCAAATTAATGATGTTATAATTTGCGTCACAAGCTATTTGTACGTTGATCGAATAGTAACCTTTTCGGTCAACGAACAAATACTCGTTCTCAGATGGGGCCTGGATCTGCACATGGGTTCCGTCTATGCAGCCCACGATCGCAGGCATACCGGACGCCTGGCGGAACCGTTGCTTCATCGCCGTCGCCTCTTCTTCGTTCGGGAGGTGGACATAACGAGCGATGCGGCGGCTCAACGCCAGGGAAACCCTCCGGATAACCCGACAGGCGGTCGATCTATGAACCCTCACCATGTCGCTTACTGTATTTTGAAATGCCCCGTTTGCGAAGAAACAAAGCGCAATGAGCAGTTGTAAGGACGGTGGTAGCGCTGCATTGCGGTCCGACACGAACTGTAAATCCGGTGACAGCTCTTCTATTAATTCAAACAGATCTCTCCTACAGAATCGAAACCTCTCAATCAGCTCCTCGTCATTATAAATGTCCAATGGATTGCTTCTGTCCCTAATTACTCTTTCCCGTCTAAATGCCCGCTCGTTGTACAGCCTATGGATCATACGTGCCATGGTAGCGCTGGATGGATTAAATGTAATTGCTATGGAAACAGCAGACATTTCGACTCTACGCCTCCCCCTGACCACGCCTTGGTCTTAGTGAAAAGAACGCTAAGCCCAGTTGGTGCAACCGGCGTAACGGTTAGGTCGTGCCAAGTTACGACCAGTCGTAGTTAAGACCAGGCTTACGCCCAGTTGGTGCAACCGGCCCCTGGTCTGACTCTACAGTCACCTGGTCTTCCTAGCAGAAAGAATATCCCTTACACTATGGCAGGGGTTCTCAACTTTTTTGAGCAAATGCCCCCCTGAGCTTACCCTGATCCTCTGGAAAATTTCCTTTTGAGCCTGTTTTATTAAGCAGATTTAGCACACTGTTATAAACAATAGGAGGCTTGTTGGATAAGAAAAAAAACACGACCACATTATACCAAATGTATTGGTATAATACATTTTTGTCTTTCAAGAAGGTTGTTTCATATCTGGCTGTAGGTGAGTTTGGTAACTAAGATTCCTAGTGTTTAGAATTACGATTGCTTGCTGTACCTTTCTATCTGTTACTGCAGTGTGATTTAAGCCTTGTCTGTTGTGATCAGTTAAGTGGTCGTTCTTGCTAGTTTCTGCCACTTACGGTGGGAACAAAAGCCTTGATAGCTGGGCGGAGCTAAGTCTGCCTGAGCTACCTTGCCCACTTAAGGGCTAGCTGTTATTAGCGTCAGCTGTAGCGTCAGGACCCAGCAAACGAAGACCCGGGAAACAAAGACTAAGGGAGTCTCTCTGCGGGAGTCAAGACCCGGGAAACAAAGACTAAGGGAGTCTCTCTGCGGGAGTCAAGACCCGGGAAACAAAGACTAAGGGAGTCTCTCTGCGGGAGTCCCTCGAGGAAGCCCCGGGGAGGCCACCTGCCCTATTGTAGCTATGTGTCGTACTTCAATCATTGTCAGGATTTCAACCCGCAGACGGTGCTACCATGGCTCCTCTGCTCGGCGCAGTAACCCATCTAATCTTCGCCATCCACCTACCCGTGCTTACACTGACCTAGAGGTCACGGGAGGACTCTGGAACTGCCAGTCGGCGGTTAAGAAGGCGGACTCGATTTCAGCCTACGCGTCCCTCATGACCCTTCACTTCCTGGCCCTGACAGAGACCTGGATCACTCCAGAGAACTCTGCTACTCCTGCTGCCCTCTCCACCGTCTACTCATTCTCGCACACCCCTAGACCATCCGGGCGAGGAGGGGGGACCGGACTCCTCATCTCGCCCATGTGGTCCTACCAGGTCCTTCCACTAGAACACTTGACCAGATCTGCGTTTGAACTCCACGCTGTCACGGTCACCATTCCTATCAAGCTCTCCATTGTGGTGATCTACCGTCCTCCAGGTCCCTTCCGTGACTTCTACGACGAGATGGATGCCCTCCTCAGCTGCTTTCCTGAGGATGGCACCCCACTCGTTATCCTCTGCGACTTCGACATCCTGCCAGAGAAGTTGCAATCACCTGAACTAACCAACTTTTTCGCCACCTTTGACTTAACACTAACCCCTTCTCCTCCCACACACAGGGCCGGGAACCAGCTTGACCTAATATTCACCAGATCCTGCGGCCCCTCTGCTCTCTCTGTTACCCCGCTCCCTGTGTCTGACCATCACTTTGTTGATTTTTCTCTCCCCTTGAAATCCTCTCCCTCCCTCCTCTCTAGTTCCCACATTGTCACCACTCGCCGTAACTTCAAATCCCTCTCTCCCTCTACGTTTGCCTCTACTGTTCTGTCTTCACTTCCTTCTATCGAACGATTCTCTCAACTATCTACAGATGAATCTTCAGACACTCTGCTATCCTCCCTCTCCTCCTCCTTGGATTCCCTCTGTCCCTTCCACTCCAGACCAGCGCGATCCTCACCGCCCCTGCCTTGGCTGTCCCATCCTCTGCGGTCCTGTAGAACAAAGCTGCGAGCAGCTGAGAGGAAATGGAAGAGATCAGACTGTCCTAATGATCTATCTCACTATCTTTTCCTTCTTTCAGATTTCACCTCTTGTGTGTCAACAACCAAATCTGCCTTCTATCGGAACAAAACCAACTCCTCTGCCTCAAACCCCAGGAAACTGTTTTCCCTGTTCTCGTCCCTCCTCAACCCTCCCTCACCCCCACCTCCTTCCTGCCTCACTGCTGATGACTTTGTTAACTACTTTACCCAGAAAGTGAAGGACATTAGCTCCTCTTTTATCCCTGCCTCCATTCTCCCTCCTCCCATCCCCTCCTCTGTCTTTACCCAATTTATCCCTCTCACCTCTGACGAGGTCAACAGAATAATAACATCTAACCATGCCACCACCTGCCCCCTTGACGCTATCCCCTCCTCTCTCCTTCAGGATGTCTCAAGCGACATCCTGCCATTTCTCACATCAATTATGAATTCCTCCCTCACTTCAGGCATTGTTTCAGCGTATTTCAAGACTGCCAGAATAAATCCTCTCCTCAAAAAAACAACTCTTAATACCACCGACATCCAGAACTACAGACCGGTATCTCTTCTTTCATTCCTGTCTAAAACACTGGAACGTGCCGTTGCTAACCAACTGTCCTCCTATCTCTCATCTAACAACCTCCTTGACCCCCACCAGTCAGGCTTCAAGAAGGCACACTCCACCGAGACGGCTCTCCTCGCGGTGACTGAGTCCCTCCGTGCTGCCAGAGCCTCGTCCCTCTCATCGGTTCTCATTCTCCTCGACCTGTCCGCAGTATTTGACACGGAGAACCACCAGATCCTTCTTGCCACTCTTGCCGAACTTGGCATCGCTGAATCTGCTCTTTCCTGGTTCACATCCTACCTGACGAACCTGTCAGTGACATGGAATGGCTCCTTGTCCAAACCTTGCACGCTCGAAACTGGTGTCCCTCAAGGCTCTGTACTGGGGCCTCTTCTGTTCTCCCTCTATACCAGGTCTATGGGCTCTGTAATTGCATCACACAGCTTTTCCTATCACTGCTATGCTGACGACACTCAGCTATTTCTCTCTTTCCCCTCATCTGAGAAAACCCTGATTGCAACACGCATATCGGAATGTCTGGCGGACGTCAGCACCTGGACAACTGCCCATCACCTGAGGCTTAACCTCAACAAAACCGAGCTCCTCCTAATCCCAGGGAAAGACTGCCCACACATGGACTTACTGGTCACCTTCGAGAACATCACTGTATCTCCCTCTCCAACTGCCAGAAACCTTGCTGTGGTATTGGACAATCAGTTATGCTGCACTGCAAACATCACTGCGGTCGCCCGATCCTGCAGATTTGCACTTTACAACATCCGCAGAATCCGGCCCTTCCTCACAAGGGAAGCAGCTCAGCTTCTAGTCCAATCACTGGTCATCTCCCGCCTCGACTACTGCAACTCACTCCTGGCTGGACTTCCTGCCTCTGCGATTAAACCTTTGCAGCGCATCCAGAATGCGGCAGCGCGCCTTGTGTTCAACCTACCGAAGTTCTCCCATGTGACCCCCCTCTTCCGGGACCTCCACTGGCTCCCTGTAGTAGCTTGCATCAAATTTAAGACGATGGTACTGGCATACAAGGCAGTCGATGGAACTGCCCCTGCCTACCTCCAAGCATTGCTAAAGCCACACACCCCAGCTCGATCCCTCCGCTCAACTACCTCAGCTGGACGTCTGGAACCACCATCGCTAAGAGCTAGCAAAGGCCGTTCAGCAAAGTCACAACTTTTCTCGGTTTTGGGACCTCAGTGGTGGAACGAGCTCCCTGCCGCTCTCAGGACCGCAGAGTCGCTCACTATCTTCCGAAAAAGACTCAAGACTCACCTGTTCAGAGTCCACCTCGACTCTGCATAGCCACCCTCCCCCTTCTGGCCACCATTGTACACTGTATTGTATTGTATTGTATTGTATTGTATTGTATTGTATTGTATTGTATTGTATTGTATTGTATTGTAGTACTTAACTGTGTAGCAACTGCAGTAGCTGCTATCATGGCTGTAACACGGGGAATTGACTGACCTAGCGATTGTGGTACTTGCACTTGGTTCTATGAACATCCTTTCTGTACCGACAGCGATATATTGATGCACTTCTTCTGACAAATGTACTTATTGTAAGTCGCTTTGGATAAAAGCGTCTGCTAAATGCCCTAAATGTAAAAATGTAAAAGCATTGGTTGTAATATATCATCTCATCTCATTTTCGTCCGCTTATCCGGGGTCAGGTCGCGGGGGGAGCAGCTCAAGCAGGGGGCCCCAGACTTCTCTTTCCCGGGTCACATTGACCAGCTCTGACGGGGGGATCCCTAGGCGTTCCCAGGCCAGTTTTGAGATATAATCTCTCCACCTAGTCCTGGGTCTTCCCCGAGGTCTACTCCCCACTGGACGTGCCTGAAACACCTCCCAAGGAAGGCGCCCAGTGGGCATCCTTACCAGATGCCCGAAACCACCTCGGCTGACTCCTTTCTAAGTAAAGGAGCAGCGGCTCTAATCCGAGTTCCTCACGGATGGCTGAGCTTCTCACCCTATCCCTAAGGGAGACGCCAGCCACCCTTCTGAGAAAACTCATCTCGGCCGCTTGTACCCACGATCTCGTCCTTTCGGTCATCACCCAGCCCTCATGACCATAGGTGAGGATAGGAACGAAGATCGACCGGTAGATCGAGAGCTTTGCCTTGCGGCTCAGCTCTCTTTTCGTTACAACGGTGCGGTAAAGCGAACGCAATACCGCCCCCGCTGCTCCGATTCTCCGGCCAATCTCACGCTCCATAGTACCTTCACTCGCGAACAAGACCCCGAGGTACTTGAACTCCTTCACTTGGGCTAAGGACTCATTTCCTACCCAGAGTAAGCAATCCACCGGTTTCCTGCTAAGAGTCATGGCCTCAGATTTAGCGGTGCTGATCCTCATCCAAGCCGCTTCACACTCGGCCGCCAGCCGATCCAGTGAGTGCTGAAGGTCACAGGCCGATGATCCAATGAGAACCACATCATCTGCAAAAAGCAGTGACGAGATCCTCAGACCACCGAACTGCAACCCCTCCCCACCACGACTACGCCTCGATATCCTGTCCATGTATATCACAAACAGGATTGGTGACAAGGCGCAGCCCTGGCGGAGACCAGCACCCCCTGAGAACGAAACTGACTGGCTGCTGAGGACGCGAACACAGCTCTCGCTTTGGGAGTACAGAGATTGGATGGCCCTGAGGAGAGACCCCCTTACCCCATACTCCCGCAGCACCTCCCAGTTTCTCCCGGGGGACCCGGTCATACGCCTTCACCAGATCCACAAAACACATGTAGACCGGATGGGCATACTCCCAGGCCCCTTCCAGGATCCTTGCGAGAGTGAAGAGCTTTATTGAAGACTTTCATCAAAAAGCATTCTATAAAAGAACTTCTAAGCACAAATATAGTTCATAGGGAAACCGAGATTCAATTAATAAGCTCAGTCCCACCACTCAGATAAATAATATTAACTCTACAAGAGAAAGACGACTTTCCCGTTGTGGTACAACCCTTTGTGTGTTGGTGGTGTGTGTTCTGGTTATGTGAGCAGTGAGCAGGGCAACTAAGGTCCACCAGGCAGCTTCTCTGCTTCAATGCTAATACGGGCCGGATAGGCGTCTCCGACTCACCGCTACCTCCAGCTACCTGCTACTACCAGCTTTAGCTCCTGGCTAGCGGCCAGCGGCCACCAGCAGGCCGGATCCAGGCTCCTCAGCCCGGCTAGCAGCTACCATCGGGCCGGATAGGCTACAGGCTATCAACAGGTACCATGTCGCGAAGGAACGGGAAGAAAGGGGGAGATGAGGACTTTGTGACCGTAGACCAGGTGCATGAATTGCTGGAGCAACAGAAACTGTTTTATAGAGAGCTGATGGAGCAGCAAGAGAGTAACTTTAAGAACTTTTTGACAATCGTGAATGAGGCAAATAACAAGAGATTGGATACAATGATGAAGGAAATAAATGAATTGCGGGAAAGCCTGCACTACACGCAAAAAGACGTGGATGTACTCCTTGCTAAGGAGAGGAAGTCAACCACAAAACTCTCTGAAATTGACTCAGATCTCTCTGTCGTTGCGACAAACATTACTTCATTCCTGCCTAAAATTGACTACTTGGACAGTCAGTCACGACGAAATAACACACAACATTGATGGGATTCCTGAGTCTGAAAATGAGAACTGGGCTGAATCAGAAAAGAAGGTGCGGGAGATCTTTGATGAGAAGCTCAAGCTTACTAACATGGAGTTTGAACGCGTACATCGGACTGGGAAATCAACGGGAGTGAGAGCCAGGCCAATAGTTGCTAGATTTTTTAGATACAAGGACAAAGTCAGAGTCATGGAGAAAGCAAAGTGCCTAAAAGGGACAAATGTGTACATTAACGAGGACTATTCGGATGCTGTTCGGCAAAAATGCAAGGAACTCATACCAGCTATGAAAGCCGCACGGGAGCGAGGGGAAATTGCATTCCTCCGTTACGATAAACTCATAATCCATCCTGCATCCCGATACCCAAGCAAAGGAGATGGAAGTAAAGGGGGGAAGGCAGACAAGTCTGGGGGTTCGTAACCTAAACATGGATAGTCACCGTGACTGTAAGTCTCATTTAAGATTCCAGTTAATATCATGAACTTGAACTCTTTAAAACTTCCTAATAAAGGCTTGGCGATTGCTCACGTGAATGTGTGTAGTGTTCGAAACAAGATTCATGAATTGAACAGCCTAGTGCAAGCAAACACTATTCATATACTTGCATTGACCGAGACTCATCTAGACTCCTTCATTCTGGACCCAGCAGTATCATTAGAGGGATACTCCTTATTCAGAAAGGACAGAGACAGATATGGAGGGGGAGTTGCTATTTACATACAAAGTCATCTTCCTTCAAAATTGTGTCTGGAATTTATGTACAGTGACGTAGAAGCACTGTGGGTTCAAATACACCTACCTCACTTGAAACCAATATTGGTTGGCTTTTGCTACAGGCCCCCTGGAGCAAGCGCACAGTATTTTAATGATGTATGTGATATGATTGATAGAGTTGCTGACTCAAGGAGTGACATTTACTTACTTGGGGACATGAACATTGATTGGCTAGCTAGCAATTGTTCCTTAAGGAAAAAGTTAGCATCACTTTCTAAAGCTTGTAACTTGTCACAAATAGTTTCCATACCAACTAGAGTCGTCACTAATGATGTAGGATGTACTTCTTCAACATGCATTGATCATATTTAGACCAATGTCCCGGAGCACTGTTCAAAGCCTATTTCTCTACCAGTAGGATTCAGTGATCACAATGTGATAGCAACTGTAAGAAAATCATTCCAAAAATGGGTCCTAAAATTATACTTAAAAGGGCATACATACGGAAGAGGATTAGGGCCACACATGTAAAAAAAAATTAAGTTCTGACTTTATTCTCAGAATTCTGAGAAAAAAGTCAGAATTCTGACTTTAATCTCAGAATTCTGAGAATAAAGTCAGAAATCTGACATTAATCTCAGAATTCTGCCATTAATCTCAGAATTCTGAGATAAAAAGTCGGAATTCTGATTTTAATCTCAGAATTCTGACTTTTTTCTCAGAATTCTGAGATGAAAGTCAGAATTCTGACATTAATCTCAGAATTCTGAGAAAATAGTCAGAATTCTGACTTTAAAGTCAGAACTACGGGTATCTGTAAGGACAAACCTCCGTGGGAGAGACACTTTGCTTTATGCAGTAGGAGGAAACCTATGGAAAGCCAAGAAGGCCACAATCCGGCCCTAGAATGGCGCGGTAAAAGTGCACGTCCCATAGCCAACTCACCAAGCCCACCAAGTCCAGTATTCAGAATTCAAAGCATTTATTCACAAATACGTTCTATTTTTTTGACAAGCGGAGCCGACAGTCCTGTGCAAGTATGCAAATTAGCCATGTGCGCCAAACAGAAGATAGACGCAATGTATAGAACTGATTGTTGTGCATTGTTGTGGATATGTAGGCTGGTTAGTTGTGGTTGTTTGTGGTCTTAGTGAAACAGCTTTGCCTTGGAGTTGGAGAAGTTGGAGTGATTGTGTGAGAGAGAGCGCACCTGCCGTGGTGATGTTGGGCTTGTTGTGGGCTTATATGTGATCAATGATGTATCTGTCTGATCGTATTAGCTGTAGATGGATGGTTAAATAATGTCACAAGATCGGTCATAATGCAGGCTCTCATTTGCAAATGCACTGATTGTGTGCCCGTCTCAAATATGCTATATACCTGGCATTTATTCAGTTCATGTTCTTCTGAGTGCGCAAGAACGGTGCCAATTATTGTCGTGTTTGCATTGTAATGCACAACTTTGCCCCTCCCTGTTATAAAATAACGTGCATCCCAACAACTTTAGCCAATGCAGGCTCCTATTGCTTTACCAGTGTGTTTAACGTGTGTGCGTGTGTGTGTCTGTGTGTATGTGTGTGTGTTGTCATGTAGGCTACAGATATAGATTGATTGTCTTGGCTTGCTTGCATCCATGAAATATTGTAATGTTATGGCCTAGCTGGCTACTGCATATCGAGAACAATCTGGGGATGAGGGCATCCCCGAATATTGACGGGTATTTCGCACACTGCCATCTCAATATGACTAATAGCCGCGGCTATTAGTTCCGTACGGATTCCGTACGGAATTCTTGCACTTTTACCGCGCCATTCTAGGGCCGGATTGTGGCCTTCTTGGCTTTCCATAGGTTTCCTCCTACTGCATAAAGCAAAGTGTCTCTCCCACGGAGGTTGGTCCTTACAGATACCTGTAGTTCTGACTTTAAAGTCTGAATTCTGAGATTAATGTCAGAATTCTGACTTTTTTCTCAGAATTCTGAGATTAATGTCAGAATTCTGACTTTAATCTCAGAATTCTGATTTTTTTCTCAGAATTCTGAGATTAAAGTCAGAATTCTGACTTTTTTCTCAGAATTCTGAGAATAAAGTCAGAATTTAATTTTTTTTTACATGTGTGGCCCTAATCCTCTTCCGTACATACAAGAGATTCATTGAAAACAATTTTATAGTGGATGTTGGAAAAATTGATTGGAATGGTGTGTATAAAGTTGATGACCCAGAGATATCTTTAAATGAATTCATGAACGTTTTTATGAAAATAGTAAATAAACATATTCCCATGAAAAAGTTTACAGTGAAATCTAGAGTTGCCCCTTGGATTGATGAAGATATGAAATGCTTAATGAAACAGAGAGATGAAGCCAAAAGGCTGTTGGCTACATCTTGTTCATCGGAGGACAGACTTAATTACTGTCTGTCTGTCTGTCTGTCTGTCTGTCTGTCTGTCTGTCTGTCTGTCTGTCTGTCTGTCTGTCTGTGTGTGTGTGTGTGTGTGTGTGTGTGTGTGTGTGTGTGTGTGTGTGTGTGTGTGTGTGTGTGTGTGAGAGTGCTTGAGAGTGCTTGAGAGTGCTTGAGAGTGCGTGTGCGTGTGAAGCATAAGTCTCTGTTACGGTTGCGGACCGACGCCCCGCCCTCATGGGTAAAACCCTCCGTTTGTCGATGGCCATGCAAATGACCATGTGTTTTTTTCCATGCATGTGATTTGTTTACAATTATGTTAGTTTTGATGTGCCTTTCCCCGGACGTGATTGGTTGCTGCATCGGAAAGCCGACGATCCAGGAAGACAAAATGCGGGCGGGCTCAACATTCGCAGCACCTTGTCTCGGATTTGCAGCTTGCCATTTAGGTCTTCAAATGCTTAGTTTGTTACTTGATTGAGGCTCTTGTTAGCTACCAGGGAACTGGGCCAGGGTTAGGTTGTTGAAGGTTATCGAAAACCGACACGCAGTTACACCTCTGTTAAAGGTCCCATGACATGCTATTTTATGTATTCTTTAATATAGGTATTAGTGGGCAACTAACACAGTATTCAAAGACGTTCCCTAAATTCAGCCGTGGTGCAGAGTTACAGCCACTCCGAGCCAGTCGCACTTTGAGCTTCCCCCAAATGCGCTGTTTCGGTGGGCGTGTCAAGGAGGAGGGTGGGGGTGTGGCCCTGAGAAAGCTTGCAGCCACCATGCGCTCTGTTTACAGTGGATGTATCGCAATGGCGAGGCGCACACCCTTTAGCCGTGTTCTGTAAATATTCTAGAACACACGGGAGTCCTGGAGCTCTATATCTAAATATTATCATATAGCCTACACAGATATCTATATCATATAATATATATTATCACGGCCAAAAGCTGTGTGAGCCGATATTATGAATCTCAAACGACCGCGTTGGGTTCTCCGACGTTCCTGGTTCTTCAACGTCCACATCAATGTGAATACACACACTGTAACGCAAGTGTTTCTTGTTGGTTCTTTGACTTGTCTTGTATTTCCACAACGAGACTGTCGTGGGGGTTATCTGAGCCATGGTTGAGAAGGAATTGGGGGAAAGGAACTTTGGTTTGACTCGCTGAAGTACATGAACTGCGACATGCCGCCGGTTGCCGCGAGGCACCATCGCCCGGCAGCGGGCAGCCGGCAGCGCGCGGTTCAGTCAACTTCAGGTTGATGTGAAAGTGGAAGAACCAGAGACGTCGCAGAACCCGACAAAGTCGTTTGTGATTCATAATATCGTCTGGAGGCGCACACAATATGTTATATGATATAGATATCTATGTATTATATTATATTATTTAGATATAGAGCTCCAGGACTGTAACGCAAGTGTTGTACACTTCCTTGTTATTTGGATAACCGTTCTGCTGTTGGTGTGATGGCGCATAACACGAATGAATGAATTGGGGGGAAGGAACTTTGGCTTTGACTCCCTCAAGAACATGAACCACGACATGGAGGAGAAAGGGATTGTTGGCGGCGAATGTCTCCCGCTTGAGCCCCGCTGAGGGACCACCGCCGGAGGCGGAGGTGCATAAGCGCTGCCCGGCAAAGATCCCTTTCTCCTCCTTGTCGTGGTTCATGGTCTTGAGGGAGTCAAAGCCAAAGTTCCTTCCCCCCAATTCATTCTCAACCTTGGCTGAGATAACCCCCAATACGAGTCTCGTTGTAGGAATACCAGAGACGAGAGTCCGACGTGATGCGCCATCGCACCAACAGCAGAACGGTTATCCAACTAACAAGGAAGTGTACAACACTTGCGTTACAGTCCTGGAGCTCTATATCTAAATAATATCATATAATACATAGATATCTATATCATATAACATATTGTGTGCGCCTCCAGACGATATTATGAATCACAAACGACTTTGTCGGGTTCTGCAACGTCTCTGGTTCTTCCACTTTCACATCAACCTGAAGTTGACTGAACCGCGCGCTGCCTGCTGCCGGCTGCCCGCTGCCGGGCGATGGTGCCTCGCGGCAACCGGCGGCATGTCGCAGTTCATGTACTTCAGCGAGTCAAACCAAAGTTCCTTCCCCCCAATTAATTCTCAACCTTGGCTGAGATAACCCCCTCTGTCTCGTTGTGGATATACAAGACACGTCAAAGAACCGACAAGAAACACTTGCGTTACAGTGTGTGTATTCACACACACACATGTGGCGCTCGCACGGTCGAGTCTCATTTGCGGGCCAATGTCTCTGGGCGGGCCAGGCAGAGTAAGGGGAGGAGCTGAGATTCCTCATGACGTCATGAGCACAGATTTCCAAATCAGCGCGCTTGAGCCTCCGTTTTTTCAAAGGCGAGCAGAACAGCTAGTGCTCGTTTTACACCAAACGCAAGTTTTAGCCACTGGGGGACCATAGGCAGGCTAGGGGAACTCATATTTATGTTAGAAAACCTCATAAATTGAGATTTTCATGTCATGGGACCTTTAAGAAACACTAGGTGGACGTCACGTGTATTTTGGGAGCTTCTCTGGTTACATTAATTTCTTTGATTTGGACCTCACCCAATGGTCCTTTTCCTTTTGTAGTTGTGCCACCTCTGTTAGTGTTTAATTGATTACCCCAAGCTCCGGGTTAAATAAACAACTTTAAGTTAACCAATGAAAAAATAAGTTAGTTTTGGCAAAACCGGTTGTTTTTTATTTTGAGGCGGCAGGGGGTGTTTTCGCAGCTAAATGTAACTGATAAAGTAACTTGTAATCTAACTTAGTTACTTTTAAAATCAAGTAATCAGTAAAGTAACTAAGTTACTATTTTAAGGAGTAACTAGTAATCAGTAATCTGATTACTTTTTCAAGGTAACTGTGGCAACACTGCTGACATGTGATAACACCATGTCTGGGGCCACCCAGTATTGCTTTCATGGAAAATGGAATGCACCTTGCAGTCCATGCTAAGTTCGAAAAATACATATATTCTAATAAATTAATAACAAATGTGGCCAGACATCACCCAAGGTCCAAAGAAGGGCCACAAATATTAACATCACAGAGGATAAACAACCTCGAAACTTTATTACTTTTTAGTTAATCTAACCATTATTTCATTACTGAAAATATTATCTTGTAATATAGTTAATCAGGAGAGCCTGTAGCCTTTGATTCCCTTAGTTCAAAAGGTAAATACTGACATGGATGTTTAAATATGTAGTTCATATTTAATTTCAAAGAGAATTTTGTTTATTATTTATTTGCAGATATTATTTGACTATTGCATTATTTGTGTTTTACAGAAAGCAGGTATAGGTCCTACCATTTGTCTTAGTCAGTGGAGCAAGTAAGTTACATATTAATTTAGTCTTTCGGCCTGTAGCATATAAATGATTCATGATTTTTCTCAATATCAGAATAACAACAATGGGTAAAATAGCAATGGCTGGTGGAATGGCCATAAAGTAGGTATGTATATGCAGTGTAAACTTGTCCAGGCCCTGTAAGTCAGGATGTAGGCTATGAATCTGAATGAATAGTAGGTAAATAGGTAGTGGCCAACCCAAAATGCATCAGAATACAGGAAATCAAATCTATTTAATTGATTTTTTTTTTAGGGGGGGGGAACCCCAGACCCCCTGTCTATTACTGTGCCCCACCAACTTAATTTCGCACATCTGTGCTGTCCAGTGGCGATTTCTCTAAGACTGCAAGGGAAGCTCAGCTTCCCCTAAAATTTCGAACATTAAATTGTCAAATATGTATTGTTGTGTTAACATTTCATTGACTACAAATTCGTTAAAATACGTTCATGTCGAAGACAAGTTCGATAAGAATCTTATCCAAGACTGACTCGATTTTGTTAACTTCTCATACATTCCCGTAATGTCAATGCATTAGACCGTAGAAGCCGAGCGTCCATTCACTTCAATGAGACTGCATGGAACAGTTTTTTTCATTGCCTCGAAACTCGACGGTCATTGGATAAATGCCCAGATTTGTCCCGCCCCCGGACGCTCAGCGTCTCTGGGGGTGGATGGAGCAGTGGGCTGGCCTGGGCTAGCCTGGACGCTGGGCTTCCGCGTTATGATTGGAGGATCAGTCGAAAGTCTGAATCACTTTTTGATTGACAGCTATTTTGAGATATACACAGTCACTTCACTATCTGAGTTCAGTGACAGTCCCATCGCGGATTTTGCAAGTGAAGTCTCATGACAAACTGCAACACATTTCTTGGTATTTGCTTGGCGAAATTGCTTCCATTATTAATTTAACAGGGTCACAGACCATTTTCTTGAAAAGGAACGGAGGGCCGAATTGAGGTATAAATAAATTGACAACTATTTTGATGTAGGCCAAAAATGAGCTTCCCCTCTTTAAAAGACCAGCAGCCGCCACTGGTCATAGTTGACGACCGCAAATGTAAAATAGCTACATCTTCATGTCGATATGTTTATTGTTGTCACTTTCACTTGTCACTTCTTGCCATTAAATTAAATAAATGTGGTTTATTACCCTGTTACCATGTCACTTCCATTCCATTTTGGTGCTGATAATTTGAAACAGGAATGGTGTTTTACAGAACTTTTTGTGTTCAGTGTTGTCATTTGGCACTTAATTATCTGGCTACTTACCCTGTAGATGCTCGAGGGTCATTCTGTGTCAACTCAACCAGAGTTCGGCATCTATAGATTTTGACTTTAGATTTTGATAGTATATCATTTTAAAGAACTAAAGTCGTCCCCTGGTGCTGTGCTGTTTGTGGTTATGCCACTAAGAAGAGGTGCAACTGAATGCGAGAGGATGATAAATCACTCAATAGACCTTTGAACGATTTGTCCCCCTCACATCTGAAATGATGGCTCAGATGTGAGCCATCATTTCAGATGTGTAAAAATGCCAGATCCATTTTACACCGGATTTATCCTTTAATTTTTTTACTTGTTTTACTCTCGTGGAACCGTCACCTTATCGTGGTGGAGAGGTTTGCATGTCCCTGTGAACCTGAGGGCTGTGTTGTCTGGAGCCTTGTGCTCCTGGTAGGGTCTCTCATGGCAGAGTGGTCTCAGGTGAGGGGCCAGACTAAGAATGGTTCAAAAACCTCAAGGAGGAAGCCCGGGGCCCCCGTCTGGGGCCAGGCCCAGACGGAGGGCTCGATGGCGAGCGCCTGGTGGCAGGGTTTGCCACGGAGCCAGGGGTGGACTGGCCATCCCAGTGGGCCGTTGACCCAATGCGGGCCGGTCCGGTCCGCTATGTTTTGTTTTATTCTCTCTCTCTAAATTCCCTCCAATTGGGCCGGCCAATGGGCTACAGAGGGCTAGCAGTGTGTTGCCAGCATCGATACATATTATTGGTCTATGTTGGTCATTGTCGATCAATCATGGGCTGACAGGCTCAGAGAGCCCTCACAGTGCTGTCAATCACAACACAAACCAGGGTGGGCGGGACCTCATGGCATGGGCCGGAGTCACGGGAGTCGAGAAGGAGCTGAAAATGGATAAGCGTAAGAAACGCCCGGGTGGCGCCGAAAAACTGCGACTTAAAAAGCTAAAGACTCTGGAGGTGGAAGCTGCTAAATGTTTAAAATTGACAGATCTATTTAGTGACGGGGTCAACACCCCAGCAGGTGCTGCTGCGCCGGGAGACGAGTGATTGGAGGCTTATATGCTAAGTAACGTTAGCCTGGGCCTAGCTAGGCTACATTTTGAGACATTGAGTCCAAAAGAAAACAAAGTAGAAAACTTTTTCACATTGAATGCGATGTGACCTAATCAACTGAATACTTGTGATAACATATTAGCCCAGAGTTGAGGGGCTGTGACTGTTGGTAGTTGTGATTGATTTTGTTTAAATATGCCGAATTGTGATATTATGGGTTATTATTGTTCAGATGATTTAGCTAAGCTAGCTAACAGCTGCTAACGTCAGCAGTCTCTAGTTGCCATAGCAACAGTAAACATTGACATGGACTAATGAGCTGTAAATAGAGATGCAGAATCAAGCTGTATTGTAAATACAGATGAGATACTTTGAATTTTAGCACAAAATACAAGTAAACCTATAGGAAATAATTAGTTTAATTTGCAATATTTGCCATTGAATTTATTGTAATCTTTCCATTCATTTATTGTTCACTGAGGTGATGACTATTTCATGTGGTGAGAGGAATGCAATATGTGTATGGTCAAAGGTTTATGTGAAGAAACATACTATATGTGTGATAAAATGACAATTGGTCATTCTTAAATGTCTCTTTATATTCTCTGCTACCATCATCTCCTGTCAAACAGGTTTTCCTGACCTGCTAGAAGTTCTTCTATGATGATGGAAAGAGAGAGTGAGAGAGAGATTCGTCTTAACTTTGTGATTTTGTGTGATGCATATCTACTCAGACCTGTAATTCATGTCTTACTTTTTCACACAGCTATAGTTAAAAAAAAAATATATATTCTCTATTTATTTCATAATGACTGAGTCACCGTTAAAACAAATTAGTTTCAGCTCTAATGCTGCTACTGTCTGTAATATGTTTCTATTTTGATTATTTGTCAGGATATTTTGTTATTATTCTCAGAGTCTTTTAACTAATGCTGGACTTACACCAAACGATTTTCACAGTCACAGACTAAAAACTGCAAGAGAGAATTTAGTGTTGGATTAAGTGTGATATTTAACAAGGGTTTTGTAGATATGTAGATAGTCTTCTCAGCAGCACAAGAGACACAAACTTGAAAAACAAAAAGAAAAAAAAGCAACAACTGCTATTTACAGTGCTGCACTATTATTCGGATGTATGTACTATATTAAATTGTTTTAATCAAGTACATACAGGGTTCTTCCCGTTCATCTCGTCCCACCCCTAGTGCTGATAATGTAGTGGGCTGGTCTGGACAGAAAATGCCAGGGCTGAATTTCTGTACCAGTCCACCCCTGCACGGAGCCCTGTCACGCACAGCCCGAACAAACTATGTAGCACCCCCCCTCTCTTTATCCCATGGGCCCACCACCTGTGGGAAGACCCGTTGGGGTCGGGTGCGCAGCCACATGGGTGGCAGCGAAGGTCAGGGGTCTGGACGGACCAGACCCGGGCGGCAGAAGCTGGCTCTGGGGACGTAGAACGTCACCTCGCTGTGGGGAAAGGAACCGGAGCCTGTGAGGGAGGTGGAGCGCTATCAGTTAGACCTGGTGGGGCTTACCTCCACGCACAGTCTCAGCTCTGGTACCGTACTCCTGGATAGGGGTTGGACTCTATTCTTCTCCGGAGTTGCCGAGGGCGTGAGGCGCCGGGGCGGGTGTGGGCAGTGGTGTAGTCTAGGTTTTTGTAGTGGGTATACTGTGATGATTCCCTATTAGCCTCTTCGACACCCATCCTAAAAACACTGCCACACTCACTGTTACATACAGTAGCCTACAACCACCAAAGTAATTCCGATTATTAAAGACTTAATATTGTCATAAGTTTCTAGGACAATGAATAGTCAAATTAAAATCACCATTAGGCACTAGCATCAAATAAACCATAAAGCATCAATAAAAACAGTTTTCTATATAAAAACTATACTACTGTATATGTAACCGGCCTGGCCTGAGTACTAATGTGCGAAGGAGACGAAGGGATACTTGAATCTTTTGCACAGAACAATTATTGCTTCTCCTGCATGCTTCTGTTCAACAGAGTTGGTCATTTGTCAACAATTGCAACTCAATAAAAAAAATACCATGTATAAGAAACAATAATTACAAAATAAAAAGTACTTAAAGAGTACTTAAATAATAAATTTAAATAAATGAAACATATCATTAACAAAGAAAAACAGTACATCCTCAAAAACGACCAACAGAGGGCGCATGACAAAAATAAAACAAACACAAGTATCCCTTCATTGTATCAAAGTAATAAATACACAGGGTCATGAAGGATATTTGGTGGAATACAAACACTTTTTGTCAACAATTGTTCTTCAGCTTAAATGTAGTGGCCTGCTAGTTTAAATAAAACAAACACAACAATCCCTTTGTATCAAAGTAATAAACACACAGAAACATGAAGGATATGTGGTGGAATACAAACACTTTCTGTCAACAATTGTTTTTCACCTTTAAAGTAGTGGCCTGCTAGTTTACAAAACTCTCCAAACGTTCTTGTATTCAGGCATCTGAGGTGTGCTCTGCCTTCTTGCTTGCGTGGCAGAGCGATGGCTCCGTAACCATGTTGATACATGACCTCCTCACCACACTCTGCAAAACCTCAGCTAATATTATAATACTTGGTGACTTCAACATTCATGTTGACACTCCCTCCTGCCACCCTGCTTCTGAGTTTCTGCATCTCCTTGACTGCCTCAACCTGACACAACATGTTGTTGCCCCAACACACACCAGAGCCCTGTTTCAGGTAGCTGGTTTTGAGGCAACCCCGAGTTTGTTCGCTCTGATTTAGTGGAAACTCTGGGTTTTCCGTTTCAGGTAGCAGGTTCAGCGCAACCGAGAGTTAAGGCTGGTTTATGCTCGGTTACGTAAGCGTAAGCGCAAGCGCAAGAGGCCCTTGCGCGCCCTTGCGCCCCCCTTGCGCGACTTCTCACGTCTTGCGTGCGTCGGGCGATTTTTCTAGACTTGCGTCATTTTTTACGTAAGCTTTTACGCGAGTCGCCCAGCCTGCAAGGCTGTGATTGGTTTGCTGGTCTGGTTACTACTTCCTGTCTGGAGTATCACCCGGCAGGCTCATATACAAAAGCATTAACCTGAAGTGAAGTTAACTTTGCTGCCAACACATTATGTCGTTTTAAAATGTAGAGAGATATGCACATTTATACAACCCCAATGATCAACAACTTCATCACCCCTGTTCCTCTGTCTGTTGCCATCATTCACTGTGTATGGGGAGAACACGATCTGGCACATAAACAAACCAACGACTCCCACAGACAAAGACGTCATTCTCGAGGTCGTCTTCAACGAAAAACTTTCCTCCACATATTACTCCACCTACTGTTCTGGCGGTAAATTGCTTGGCAACACGCGCAACACGCGCAACCTAAAAGGGAGCATGAATTGCTTTGAGTAAATTTTGCGCAACAACGTAACACCAACGCTGAAGCATGCCGCCTTTAGTTGCTGCGGCAACATACGCCGTGGGTCTAACCTGCTCGGGAGGTGGTTAGACCTACTCTGAGTTTGTTGTCTATAAGGCTGAAGGCAGCTCTCCGACAGAAGGAAGTGTTAGAAATGGCATGTCCTTTTCTACGAGAGCCTGTGGACGTAGAGGCTGCGATCCTCAGAAGGAATCTCCGTGAGGAACGATTATTAAGACCCCGGTTGGATATACTTTATTTTCCTGATAATTTTCTTCACGAGCGCTATCGTTTTTCAGCGCAATCTATCATTTATTTAGACCACCTTCTCAGCCCCCATGTTAACTGTCAAACGCAGCGGGGACATGCTTTAAGTTTATTTTTTAATTTTTTATCGCAATTAACGCATGTGCTGAATGATCCGCCCCGTGCATCCCACCCGCTCTGTACTACAGTCACTTCAACGTTGTGGCTTTCCCATGATCAGAGTAGCTGACACACACACACACACACACACACACATATTTGACTCACGCATTTCAGCTATTTCCTGCCAAGCTCTCTCTCGCGCTCTCGCTGCCGCGGCGGTATTGCTTTTTTTTGTTAAAATGGGTAACTGCTCGGCATACACGTTCATTAGAATTTCCAATTCCGTGGGGGAAAAGTAAGTGGATCTACGCTTTTGGTCCATGTTTGATCATGTTATCAGAGATCCATTGATGATGGCTCTTCATAGTCAACAGGCACGCCCTCAACCCAGAGTGAACATACTCAGAGTTGATTAACCCAACGCTGATCACCTGTTCTGAAACCAAAAAACCAGAGTTGCTTTTCAACCCTGAACTCTGAGTCAACCAACTCAGAGCGCAGGATTAAACTCAGAGTATGTTAAACCAGCTACCTGAAACAGGCCTCAGGGGGCACACTCTTGACCTAGTCATCACAAACTCCACTCTCATCAGCAACCTTTTGGTGTTCGACCTGGGCGTGTCTGATCACAAGGCCATTTCAATGGAGCTTCCAATCCTGTTCCCCCTTGACAAACCCAAACGTCAGATCAGCTTCAGGAATTTAAAAAATATCAACCCGAACTCCCTAACTTCTGACCTACAGCATCTTTCTTCTGATAATTTTCAAACAGCCACTGACTTTGTGAATTTCTATAACGCATCACTCAGCAGTCTCCTGGATCTCCATGCCCCTGTCAAAACCAGAACAGTTACCTTCACCCATTCAGCCCCCTGGTATACCAGCCAGCTGCGGGAAATGAAGAGAGCAGGACGTGTCCTCGAACGGCGTTTCAAGGTTTCAGGTCTCACAGTGCACAAAGCAGCCTATCGGGAACATCAGAAGGCCTACTCAAAATCCCTCAGTGATACACGGTCTCGCTTCTTCTCCAATCTCATCAACAATAGCTCTGGAAACTCCAAAATACTTTTTTCCACTGTCAATAACCTTCTCAAACTTCAAATCCCCCTGAAAGTAGACACCACACAGGAGCAGTGCAACAACTTCATCTCTTTCTTCAGGGCAAAGGTAGATAACATCCGTGCCATCCTCTCCACCCCCTCTGCCCCCACAATCCCAACTGTCAGCCCTCAGCCTGGGACGACCCAACCTCTCTGCTGCTTCCAGGACATCACACAGCGTGAGGCTGAGGAAATCATGAGGAAGATGAAACCCTCTACCTGTGCCCTCGACCCATTCCCTTCAGCTTTGATAAAAACACACACCTCTGCCATAAGTCCCATGATTACTAAAATCATAAACTGCACGACCACCTTCACGACCACCTTCAAACAAACAACATGTTTGAAAAATTTCAGTCTGGTTTCCGCCCTGGCCACAGCACGGGAACTGCTCTGGCCAGGGTCACTAACGACCTACTGATGTCAGCTGATGCTGGCTCACCATCCCTGCTCATTCTCCTTGATCTCACTGCAGCTTTTGATACGGTTGACCACCACATTCTCCTCCATCGCCTACACTCCACCATTGGACTATCTGACTCAACTCTCAACTGGTTTACCTCCTATCTCACTAACAGAACTGAATACGTCTCCCTGGGAGAAGCCAAGTCAGACACACTCCCCGTCTCCTGTGGTGTCCCCCAAGGGTCAGTCCTCCGACCCCCCCTTTTCACTGTCTACATGCTTCCCCTTGGCCGTGTCATCAGCCGGCATGGAATATCTTTATTTCAAAATCAACCCAGCATCCTCTGACACCCTGCCATCTTCCACACTCACCACCTGCCTGGAGGAGACAAAGGCGTGGATGAAGGAGAATTTTCTGCAGCTTAACAGTTCAAAAACTGAAGCCATTCTCATTGGCACCCCACATCAGACCCGGTCATCTACCATTACCAGTATCACCTTCGCCGGCCACGACATCCACCTTTCTCCATCAGTCACCAACCTTGGTGTAATAATGGACTCCCACCTGACCTTTGAACTTCACATCAAACAGCTTTGCAAAAACTCTTACCACCTAAAAAACATTGCAAAACTCCGTCCATCACTCTCTCTCCCAGATGCAGAAAAACTCGTCCATGCCTTTGTCTCCACCAGGCTGGACTACTGTAATGCTCTTCTTGCCGGGATCTCCAACAAAAACATCCAAAAACTCCAATACATTCAAAACTGTGCTGCCCGGATCCTTACAAGGACACGAAAATTTGACCACATCACACCAATTCTCAAATCCCTCCACTGGCTCCCTGTCCCATTCAGGATTGAATACAAGGTTTCCCTACTGACCCACCAGTGCCTCCATGGTAATGCTCCTATTTACCTGAAGTAGCTAATCACCCCTCAGCCCACTTCACGACCCCTCCGCTCCGGTCAGGCAAACCTCCTGCAGATCCCAAGGACCAAACTTCGAACCATGGGAGACAGAGCTTTCTGTCACGCCGCTCCCTGTCTTTGGAATGCTCTCCCTGACCACCTGAGAGCACCACTGACCCTGGACACTTTTAAAAAAGGCCTAAAAACCTACCTTTTTAAAAAAGCCTTTCATTAGTTGTTTCCTATGGAGAAACGTTCTCTCTCCAAATTTTAACTTTTACTTTTCTTTTTTTTTTTTCTTATGTAGCACTTTGAGATTGTTTGCTCAATATAAAGTGCATTACAAATAAAATTCATTATTATTATTATTATTATACATATTTTCCTGGCTCAAAAAGCCTAACAGGGGCCCCATTTATGCTGATCATCATCAAATTGCTGACATTATACAACAACATTCTAGCTCTTTGGTCTGTGTACACAATGTTCATCAGGCTGAAGCCCCTTTCACACTCTGCAGTGCTGCAAGGCATGGTCTGCATGCAGCGGATGAGTGGTTTGAGGCATTCGGGTTCACTCTCTGGGTGTTCAATGAAGTCTCTCATTCCATTGACAGCTTGTTCTTCACACAGATGGAACCGCCTGCAAAGTCGCTCTAAATGTGCCTCACCATACCGTATGCCAGGGGCTGATGGCCAGATGCTGGAATCCAGAATGC